>NW_027446437.1:0-128365 GCF_038048845.1 Mixophyes fleayi | reverse complement strand
TTGATAATTGTGGGCAATGTTAGAAATGTCAGGAGAAATAAGAATTATGTAAAAGTATTGATGTAAGTCATTGTTTCCAAGAGAAAGGGAGACAGGAGTGTAAAAAAGCGTTGTTTTTGGACGGCAATGAAGAAATGACTATATTTTGCGGTTTCTCCTGCTCAGAAAGACTTAGAAAGTTGATAATTGTGGGCAATGTTAGAAATGTCAGGAGAAACAAGAATTATGTAAAAGGATTCATGTAAGTCATTGTTTCCAAGAGAAATGGAGACAGGAGTGTAAAAAAGCGTTGTTTTTGGACTGCAATGAAGAAATGACTATGTTTTGCGATTTCTCCTGCTCAGAAAGACTTAGAAAGTTAATAATTGTGGGCAATGTTAGAAATTTCAGGAGAAACAAGAATTATGTAAAAGGATTGATGTAAGTCATTGTTTCCAAGAGAAAGGGAGACTGGAGTGTAAAAAAGCGTTGTTTTTGGACTGCAATGAAGAAATGACTATGTTTTGCGATTTTTACATAATTCTTGTTTCTCATGACATTTCTAACATTGCCCACAATTATCAACTTTCTAAGTCTTTCTGAGCAGGAGAAACCGCAAAATATAGTCATTTCTTCATTGCCGTCCAAAAACAACGCTTTTTTACACTCCTGTCTCCCTTTCTCCTGGAAACAATGACTTACATCAATCCTTTTACATAATTCTTGTTTCTCATGACATTTCTAACATTGCCCACAATTATCAACTTTCTAAGTCTTTCTGAGCAGGAGAAATCGCAAAACATAGTCATTTCTTCATTGCCGTCCAAAAACAACACTTTTTTACACTCCTGTCTCCCTTTCTCTTGGAAACAATGACTTACATCAATACTTTTACATAATTCTTGTTTCTCCTGACATTTCTAACATTGCCCACAATTATCAACTTTCTAAGTCTTTTTGAGCAGGAGAAATCGCAGAACATAGTCATTTCTTCATTGCAGTCCAAAAACAACGCTTTTTTACACTCCTGTCTCCATTTCTCTTGGAAACAATGACTTACATCAATCCTTTTACATAATTCTTGTTTCTCCTGACATTTCTAACATTGCCCACAATTATCAACTTTCTAAGTCTTTCTGAGCAGGAGAAATCGCAGAACATAGTCATTTCTTCATTGCAGTCCAAAAACAACGCTTTTTTACACTCCTGTCTCCCCTTCTCCTGGAAACAATGACTTACATCAATCCTTTTACATAATTCTTGTTTCTCATGACATTTCTAACATTGCCCACAAATATCAACTTTCTAAGTCTTTCTGAGCAGGAGAAATCGCAAAACATAGTCATTTCTTCATTGCAGTCCAAAAACAACGCTTTTTTACACTCCAGTCTCCCTTTCTCTTGGCAACAATGACTTACAACAATCCTTTTACATAATTCTTATTTCTCATGACATTTCTACCATTGCCCACAATTATCAACTTTCTAAGTCTTTCTGAGCAGGAGAAATCGCAAAACATAGTAATTTCTTCATTGCCGTCCAAAAACAACGCTTTTTTACACTCCTGTCTCCCTTTCTCCTGGAAACAATGACTTACATCAATCCTTTTACATAATTCTTGTTTCTCCTGACATTTCTAACATTGCCCACAAATATCAACTTTCTAAGTCTTTCTGAGCAGGAGAAATCGCAAAATATAGTCATTTCTTCATTGCCGTCCAAAAACAACGCTTTTTTACACTCCTGTCTCCCTTTCTCCTGGAAACAATGACTTACATCAATCCTTTTACATAATTCTTGTTTCTCATGACATTTCTAACATTGCCCACAATTATCAACTTTCTAAGTCTTTCTGAGCAAGAGAAATCGCAAAACAGTCATTTATTCATTGCCGTCCAAAAACAATGCTTTTTTACACTCCAGTCTCCCTTTCTCTTGGAAACAATGACTTACATCAATACTTTTACATAATTCTTGTTTCTCCTGACATTTCTAACATTGCCCACAATTATCAACTTTCTAAGTCTTTTTGAGCAGGAGAAATCGCAGAACATAGTCATTTCTTCATTGCAGTCCAAAAACAACGCTTTTTTACACTCCTGTCTCCATTTCTCTTGGAAACAATGACTTACATCAATCCTTTTACATAATTCTTGTTTCTCCTGACATTTCTAACATTGCCCACAATTATCAACTTTCTAAGTCTTTCTGAGCAGGAGAAACCGCAAAATATAGTCATTTCTTCATTGCCGTCCAAAAACAACGCTTTTTTACACTCCTGTCTCCCTTTCTCCTGGAAACAATGACTTACATCAATCCTTTTACATAATTCTTGTTTCTCATGACATTTCTAACATTGCCCACAATTATCAACTTTCTAAGTCTTTCTGAGCAGGAGAAATCGCAGAACATAGTCATTTCTTCATTGCAGTCCAAAAACAACGCTTTTTTACACTCCTGTCTCCAATTCTCTTGGAAACAATGACTTACATCAATCCTTTTACATAATTCTTGTTTCTCCTGACATTTCTAACATTGCCCACAATTATCAACTTTCTAAGTCTTTCTGAGCAGGAGAAATCGCAAAATATAGTAATTTCTTCATTGCCGTCCAAAAACAACGCTTTTTTACACTCCTGTCTCACCTTCTCCTGGAAACAATGACTTACATCAATCCTTTTACATAATTCTTGTTTCTCATGACATTTCTAACATTGCCCACAATTATCAACTTTCTAAGTCTTTCTGAGCAAGAGAAATCGCAAAACAGTCATTTATTCATTGCCGTCCAAAAACAATGCTTTTTTACACTCCAGTCTCCCTTTCTCTTGGAAACAATGACTTACATCAATCCTTTTACATAATTCTTGTTTCTCCTGACATTTCTAACATTGCCCACAATTATCAACTTTCTAAGTCTTTTTGAGCAGGAGAAATCGCAGAACATAGTCATTTCTTCATTGCAGTCCAAAAACAACGCTTTTTTACACTCCTGTCTCCATTTCTCTTGGAAACAATGACTTACATCAATCCTTTTACATAATTCTTGTTTCTCCTGACATTTCTAACATTGCCCACAATTATCAACTTTCTAAGTCTTTCTAAACAGGAGAAACCGCAAAATATAGTCATTTCTTCATTGCAGTCCAAAAACAACGCTTTTTTACACTCCTGTTTCCATTTCTCTTGGAAACAATGACTTACATCAATCCTTTTACATAATTCTTGTTTCTCCTGACATTTCTAACATTGCCCACAATTATCAACTTTCTAAGTCTTTCTGAGCAGGAGAAACCGCAAAATATAGTCATTTCTTCATTGCCGTCCAAAAACAACGCTTTTTTACACTCCTGTCTCCCTTTCTCCTGGAAACAATGACTTACATCAATCCTTTTACATAATTCTTGTTTCTCCTGACATTTCTAACATTGCCCACAATTATCAACTTTCTAAGTCTTTCTGAGCAGGAGAAACCGCAAAATATAGTCATTTCTTCATTGCCGTCCAAAAACAACGCTTTTTTACACTCCTGTCTCCCTTTCTCCTGGAAACAATGACTTACATCAATCCTTTTACATAATTCTTGTTTCTCATGACATTTCTAACATTGCCCACAATTATCAACTTTCTAAGTCTTTCTGAGCAGGAGAAATCGCAAAACATAGTCATTTCTTCATTGCCGTCCAAAAACAACACTTTTTTACACTCCTGTCTCCCTTTCTCTTGGAAACAATGACTTACATCAATACTTTTACATAATTCTTGTTTCTCCTGACATTTCTAACATTGCCCACAATTATCAACTTTCTAAGTCTTTTTGAGCAGGAGAAATCGCAGAACATAGTCATTTCTTCATTGCAGTCCAAAAACAACGCTTTTTTACACTCCTGTCTCCAATTCTCTTGGAAACAATGACTTACATCAATCCTTTTACATAATTCTTGTTTCTCCTGACATTTCTAACATTGCCCACAATTATCAACTTTCTAAGTCTTTCTGAGCAGGAGAAACCGCAAAATATAGTCATTTCTTCATTGCCGTCCAAAAACAACGCTTTTTTACACTCCTGTCTCCCTTTCTCCTGGAAACAATGACTTACATCAATCCTTTTACATAATTCTTGTTTCTCATGACATTTCTAACATTGCCCACAATTATCAACTTTCTAAGTCTTTCTGAGCAGGAGAAATCGCAAAATATAGTAATTTCTTTATTGCCGTCCAAAAACAACGCTTTTTTACACTCCTGTCTCACCTTCTCCTGGAAACAATGACTTACATCAATCCTTTTACATAATTCTTGTTTCTCATGACATTTCTAACATTGCCCACAATTATCAACTTTCTAAGTCTTTCTGAGCAAGAGAAATCGCAAAACAGTCATTTATTCATTGCCGTCCAAAAACAATGCTTTTTTACACTCCAGTCTCCCTTTCTCTTGGAAACAATGACTTACATCAATCCTTTTACATAATTCTTGTTTCTCCTTAAATTTCTAACATTGCCCACAATTATCAACTTTCTAAGTCTTTTTGAGCAGGAGAAATCGCAGAACATAGTCATTTCTTCATTGCAGTCCAAAAACAACGCTTTTTTACACTCCTGTCTCCATTTCTCTTGGAAACAATGACTTACATCAATCCTTTTACATAATTCTTGTTTCTCCTGACATTTCTAACATTGCCCACAATTATCAACTTTCTAAGTCTTTCTGAGTAGGAGAAACCGCAAAATATAGTCATTTCTTCATTGCAGTCCAAAAACAACGCTTTTTTACACTCCTGTCTCCATTTCTCTTGGAAACAATGACTTACATCAATCCTTTTACATAATTCTTGTTTCTCCTGACATTTCTAACATTGCCCACAATTATCAACTTTCTAAGTCTTTCTGAGCAGGAGAAACCGCAAAATATAGTCATTTCTTCATTGCCGTCCAAAAACAACGCTTTTTTACACTCCTGTCTCCCTTTCTCCTGGAAACAATGACTTACATCAATCCTTTTACATAATTCTTGTTTCTCATGACATTTCTAACATTGCCCACAATTATCAACTTTCTAAGTCTTTCTGAGCAGGAGAAATCGCAAAATATAGTAATTTCTTCATTGCCGTCCAAAAACAACGCTTTTTTACACTCCTGTCTCCCCTTCTCCTGGAAACAATGACTTACATCAATCCTTTTACATAATTCTTGTTTCTCATGACATTTCTAACATTGCCCACAATTATCAACTTTCTAAGTCTTTCTGAGCAGGAGAAACCGCAAAATATAGTCATTTCTTCATTGCCGTCCAAAAACAACGCTTTTTTACACTCCTGTCTCCCTTTCTCCTGGAAACAATGACTTACATCAATCCTTTTACATAATTCTTGTTTCTCATGACATTTCTAACATTGCCCACAATTATCAACTTTCTAAGTCTTTCTGAGCAGGAGAAATCGCAGAACATAGTCATTTCTTCATTGCAGTCCAAAAACAACGCTTTTTTACACTCCTGTCTCCCTTTCTCTTGGAAACAATGACTTACATCAATCCTTTTACATAATTCTTGTTTCTCATGACATTTCTAACATTGCCCACAATTATCAACTTTCTAAGTCTTTTTGAGCAGGAGAAATCGCAGAACATAGTCATTTCTTCATTGCAGTCCAAAAACAATGCTTTTTTACACTCCTGTCTCCATTTCTCTTGAAAACAATGACCTACAGCAATCCTTTTACATAATTCTTGTTTCTCCTGACATTTCTAACATTGCCCACAATTATCAACTTTCTAAGTCTTTCTGAGCAGGAGAAACCGCAAAATATAGTGATTTCTTCATTGCCGTCCAAAAACAACGCTTTTTTACACTCCTGTCTCCCTTTCTCCTGGAAACAATGACTTACATCAATCCTTTTACATAATTCTTGTTTCTCCTGACATTTCTAACATTGCCCACAATTATCAACTTTCTAAGTCTATTTGAGCAGGAGAAATCGCAGAACATAGTCATTTCTTCATTGCAGTCCAAAAACAACGCTTTTTTACACTCCTGTCTCCATTTCTCTTGGAAACAATGACTTACATCAATCCTTTTACATAATTCTTGTTTCTCATGACATTTCTAACATTGCCCACAATTATCAACTTTCTAAGTCTTTCTGAGCAGGAGAAATCACAAAATATAGTAATTTCTTCATTGCCGTCCAAAAACAACGCTTTTTTACACTCCTGTCTCCCCTTCTCCTGGAAACAATGACTTACATCAATCCTTTTACACAATTCTTGTTTCTCATGACATTTCTAACATTGCCCACAATTATCAACTTTCTAAGTCTTTCTGAGCAAGAGAAATCGCAAAACAGTCATTTATTCATTGCCGTCCAAAAACAATGCTTTTTTACACTCCAGTCTCCCTTTCTCCTGGAAACAATGACTTACATCAATCCTTTTACATAATTCTTGTTTCTCATGACATTTCTAACATTGCCCACAATTATCAACTTTCTAAGTCTTTTTGAGCAGGAGAAATCGCAGAACATAGTCATTTCTTCATTGCAGTCCAAAAACAACGCTTTTTTACACTCCTGTCTCCATTTCTCTTGGAAACAATGACTTACATCAATCCTTTTACATAATTCTTGTTTCTCCTGACATTTCTAACATTTCCCATAATTATCAACTTTCTAAGTCTTTCTGAGCAGGAGAAACCGCAAAATATAGTCATTTCTTCATTGCCGTCCAAAAACAACGCTTTTTTACACTCCTGTCTCCCTTTCTCCTGGAAACAATGACTTACATCAATCCGTTTACATAATTCTTGTTTCTCATGACATTTCTAACATTGCCCACAATTATCAACTTTCTAAGTCTTTCTGAGCAGGAGAAATCGCAAAACATAGTCATTTCTTCATTGCCGTCCAAAAACAACACTTTTTTACACTCCTGTCTCCCTTTCTCTTGGAAACAATGACTTACATCAATACTTTTACATAATTCTTGTTTCTCCTGACATTTCTAACTTTGCCCACAATTATCAACTTTCTAAGTCTTTTTGAGCAGGAGAAATCGCAGAACATAGTCATTTCTTCATTGCAGTCCAAAAACAACGCTTTTTTACACTCCTGTCTCCATTTCTCTTGGAAACAATGACTTACATCAATGCTTTTACATAATTCTTGTTTCTCCTGACATTTCTAACATTGCCCACAATTATCAACTTTCTAAGTCTTTCTGAGCAGGAGAAACCGCAAAATATAGTCATTTCTTCATTGCCGTCCAAAAACAACGCTTTTTTTACACTCCTGTCTCCCTTTCTCCTGGAAACAATGACTTACATCAATCCTTTTACATAATTCTTGTTTCTCATGACATTTCTAACATTGCCCACAATTATCAACTTTCTAAGTCTTTCTGAGCAGGAGAAATCGCAAAATATAGTAATTTCTTCATTGCCGTCCAAAAACAACGCTTTTTTACACTCCAGTCTCCCTTTCTCTTGGAAACAATGACTTACATCAATACTTTTACATAATTCTTGTTTCTCCTGACATTTCTAACATTGCCCACAATTATCAACTTTCTAAGTCTTTCTGAGCAAGAGAAATCGCAAAACAGTCATTTATTAATTGCCGTCCAAAAACAATGCTTTTTTACACTCCAGTCTCCCTTTCTCTTGGAAACAATGACTTACATCAATCCTTTTACATAATTCTTGTTTCTCCTGACATTTCTAACATTGCCCACAATTATCAACTTCCTAAGTCTTTTTGAGCAGGAGAAATCGCAGAACATAGTCATTTCTTCATTGCAGTCCAAAAACAACGCTTTTTTACACTCCTGTCTCCATTTCTCTTGGAAACAATGACTTACATCAATCCTTTTACATAATTCTTGTTTCTCCTGACATTTCTAACATTGCCCACAATTATCAACTTTCTAAGTCTTTCTGAGCAGGAGAAACCGCAAAATATAGTCATTTCTTCATTGCCGTCCAAAAACAACGCTTTTTTACACTCCTGTCTCCCTTTCTCTTGGAAACAATGACTTACATCAATACTTTTACATAATTCTTATTTCTCCTGACATTTCTAACATTGCCCACAATTATCAACTTTCTAAGTCTTTTTGAGCAGGAGAAATCGCAGAACATAGTCATTTCTTCATTGCAGTCCAAAAACAACGCTTTTTTACACTCCTGTCTCCATTTCTCTTGGAAACAATGACTTACATCAATCCTTTTACATAATTCTTGTTTCTCCTGACATTTCTAACATTGCCCACAATTATCAACTTTCTAAGTCTTTCTGAGCAGGAGAAACCGCAAAATATAGTAATTTCTTCATTGCCGTCCAAAAACAACGCTTTTTTACACTCCTGTCTCCCTTTCTCCTGGAAACAATGACTTACATCAATCCTTTTACATAATTCTTGTTTCTCATGACATTTCTAACATTGCCAACAATTATCAACTTTCTAAGTCTTTCTGAGCAGGAGAAATCGCAAAACATAGTCATTTCTTCATTGCCGTCCAAAAACAACACTTTTTTACACTCCTGTCTCCCTTTCTCTTGGAAACAATGACTTACATCAATACTTTTACATAATTCTTGTTTCTCCTGACATTTCTAACATTGCCCACAATTATCAACTTTCTAAGTCTTTTTGAGCAGGAGAAATCGCAGAACATAGTCATTTCTTCATTGCAGTCCAAAAACAACGCTTTTTTACACTCCTGTCTCCATTTCTCTTGGAAACAATGACTTACATCAATCCTTTTACATAATTCTTGTTTCTCCTGACATTTCTAACATTGCCCACAATTATCAACTTTCTAAGTCTTTCTGAGCAGGAGAAACCGCAAAATATAGTCATTTCTCCATTGCCGTCCAAAAACAACGCTTTTTTACACTCCTGTCTCCCTTTCTTCTGGAAACAATGACTTACATCAATCCTTTTACATAATTCTTGTTTCTCATGACATTTCTAACATTGCCCACAATTATCAACTTTCTAAGTCTTTCTGAGCAAGAGAAATCGCAAAACAGTCATTTCTTCATTGCCGTCCAAAAACAATGCTTTTTTACACTCCAGTCTCCCTTTCTCTTGGAAACAATGACTTACATCAATCCTTTTACATAATTCTTGTTTCTCCTGACATTTCTAACATTGCCCACAAATATCAACTTTCTAAGTCTTTCTGAGCAGGAGAAATCGCAGAACATAGTCATTTCTTCATTGCAGTCCAAAAACAACGCTTTTTTACACTCCAGTCTCCCTTTCTCTTGGAAACAATGACTTACATCAATCCTTTTACATAATTCTTGTTTCTCCTGACATTTCTAACATTGCCCACAAATATCAACTTTCTAAGTCTTTCTGAGCAGGAGAAATCGCAAAACATAGTCATTTCTTCATTGCAGTCCAAAAACAACGCTTTTTTTACACTCCAGTCTCCCTTTCTCTTGGAAACAATGACTGACATCAATCCTTTTACATAATTCTTGTTTCTCATGACATTTCTAACATTGCCCACAATTATTAACTTTCTAAGTCTTTCTGAGCAGGAGAAATCGCAAAACATAGTCATTTCTTCATTGCAGTCCAAAAACAACGCTTTTTTACACTCCAGTCTCCCTTTCTCTTGGAAACAATGACTTACATCAATCCTTTTACATAATTCTTGTTTCTCCTGACATTTCTAACATTGCCCACAATTATCAACTTTCTAAGTCTTTCTGAGCAGGAGAAACCGCAAAATATAGTCATTTCTTCATTGCCGTCCAAAAACAACGCTTTTTTTACACTCCTGTCTCCCTTTCTCCTGGAAACAATTACTTACATCAATCCTTTTACATAATTCTTGTTTCTCATGACATTTCTAACATTGCCCACAATTATCAACTTTCTAAGTCTTTCTGAGCAGGAGAAATCGCAAAATATAGTAATTTCTTCATTGCCGTCCAAAAACAACGCTTTTTTACACTCCTGTCTCCCCTTCTCCTGGAAACAATGACTTACATCAATCCTTTTACATAATTCTTGTTTCTCATGACATTTCTAACATTGCCCACAAATATCAACTTTCTAAGTCTTTCTGAGCAGGAGAAATCGCAAAACATAGTCATTTCTTCATTGCAGTCCAAAAACAACGCTTTTTTACACTCCAGTCTCCCTTTCTCTTGGAAACAATGACTTACATCAATCCTTTTACATAATTCTTGTTTCTCATGACATTTCTAACATTGTCCACAATTATCAACTTTCTAAGTCTTTCTGAGCAGGAGAAATCGCAAAACATAGTCATTTCTTCATTGCAGTCCAAAAACAACGCTTTTTTACACTCCAGTCTCCCTTTCTCTTGGAAACAATGACTTACATCAATCCTTTTACATAATTCTTGTTTCTCCTGACATTTCTAACATTGCCCACAATTATCAACTTTCTAAGTCTTTCTGAGCAGGAGAAACCGCAAAATATAGTCATTTCTTCATTGCCGTCCAAAAACAACACTTTTTTACACTCCTGTCTCCCTTTCTCCTGGAAACAATGACTTACATCAATCCTTTTACATAATTCTTGTTTCTCATGACATTTCTAACATTGCCCACAATTATCAACTTTCTAAGTCTTTCTGAGCAGGAGAAATCGCAAAACATAGTCATTTCTTCATTGCCGTCCAAAAACAACACTTTTTTACACTCCTGTCTCCCTTTCTCTTGGAAACAATGACTTACATCAATACTTTAACATAATTCTTGTTTCTCCTGACATTTCTAACATTGCCCACAATTATCAACTTTCTAAGTCTTTCTGAGCAAGAGAAATCGCAAAACAGTCATTTATTCATTGCCGTCCAAAAACAATGCTTTTTTACACTCCAGTCTCCCTTTCTCTTGGAAACAATGACTTACATCAATCCTTTTACATAATTCTTATTTCTCCTGACATTTCTAACATTGCCCACAATTATCAACTTCCTAAGTCTTTTTGAGCAGGAGAAATCGCAGAACATAGTCATTTCTTCATTGCAGTCCAAAAAACAACGCTTTTTTACACTCCTGTCTCCATTTCTCTTGGAAACAATGACTTACATCAATCCTTTTACATAATTCTTGTTTCTCCTGACATTTCTAACATTGCCCACAATTATCAACTTTCTAAGTCTTTCTGAGCAGGAGAAACCGCAAAATATAGTCATTTCTTCATTGCCGTCCAAAAACAACGCTTTTTTACACTCCTGTCTCCCTTTCTCTTGGAAACAATGACTTACATCAATACTTTTACATAATTCTTATTTCTCCTGACATTTCTAACATTGCCCACAATTATCAACTTTCTAAGTCTTTTTGAGCAGGAGAAATCGCAGAACATAGTCATTTCTTCATTGCAGTCCAAAAACAACGCTTTTTTACACTCCTGTCTCCATTTCTCTTGGAAACAATGACTTACATCAATCCTTTTACATAATTCTTGTTTCTCCTGACATTTCTAACATTGCCCACAATTATCAACTTTCTAAGTCTTTCTGAGCAGGAGAAACCGCAAAATATAGTAATTTCTTCATTGCCGTCCAAAAACAACGCTTTTTTACACTCCTGTCTCCCTTTCTCCTGGAAACAATGACTTACATCAATCCTTTTACATAATTCTTGTTTCTCATGACATTTCTAACATTGCCAACAATTATCAACTTTCTAAGTCTTTCTGAGCAGGAGAAATCGCAAAACATAGTCATTTCTTCATTGCCGTCCAAAAACAACACTTTTTTACACTCCTGTCTCCCTTTCTCTTGGAAACAATGACTTACATCAATACTTTTACATAATTCTTGTTTCTCCTGACATTTCTAACATTGCCCACAATTATCAACTTTCTAAGTCTTTTTGAGCAGGAGAAATCGCAGAACATAGTCATTTCTTCATTGCAGTCCAAAAACAACGCTTTTTTACACTCCTGTCTCCATTTCTCTTGGAAACAATGACTTACATCAATCCTTTTACATAATTCTTGTTTCTCCTGACATTTCTAACATTGCCCACAATTATCAACTTTCTAAGTCTTTCTGAGCAGGAGAAACCGCAAAATATAGTCATTTCTCCATTGCCGTCCAAAAACAACGCTTTTTTACACTCCTGTCTCCCTTTCTTCTGGAAACAATGACTTACATCAATCCTTTTACATAATTCTTGTTTCTCATGACATTTCTAACATTGCCCACAATTATCAACTTTCTAAGTCTTTCTGAGCAAGAGAAATCGCAAAACAGTCATTTATTCATTGCCGTCCAAAAACAATGCTTTTTTACACTCCAGTCTCCCTTTCTCTTGGAAACAATGACTTACATCAATCCTTTTACATAATTCTTGTTTCTCCTGACATTTCTAACATTGCCCACAAATATCAACTTTCTAAGTCTTTCTGAGCAGGAGAAATCGCAAAACATAGTCATTTCTTCATTGCAGTCCAAAAACAACGCTTTTTTTACACTCCAGTCTCCCTTTCTCTTGGAAACAATGACTGACATCAATCCTTTTACATAATTCTTGTTTCTCATGACATTTCTAACATTGCCCACAATTATTAACTTTCTAAGTCTTTCTGAGCAGGAGAAATCGCAAAACATAGTCATTTCTTCATTGCAGTCCAAAAACAACGCTTTTTTACACTCCAGTCTCCCTTTCTCTTGGCAACAATGACTTACATCAATCCTTTTACATAATTCTTATTTCTCATGACATTTCTACCATTGCCCACAATTATCAACTTTCTAAGTCTTTCTGAGCAGGAGAAATCGCAAAACATAGTAATTTCTTCATTGCCGTCCAAAAACAACGCTTTTTTACACTCCTGTCTCCCTTTCTCCTGGAAACAATGACTTACATCAATCCTTTTACATAATTCTTGTTTCTCCTGACATTTCTAACATTGCCCACAAATATCAACTTTCTAAGTCTTTCTGAGCAGGAGAAATCGCAAAATATAGTCATTTCTTCATTGCCGTCCAAAAACAACGCTTTTTTACACTCCTGTCTCCCTTTCTCCTGGAAACAATGACTTACATCAATAATTTTACATAATTCTTGTTTCTCATGACATTTCTAACATTGCCCACAATTATCAACTTTCTAAGTCTTTCTGAGCAAGAGAAATCGCAAAACAGTCATTTATTCATTGCCGTCCAAAAACAATGCTTTTTTACACTCCAGTCTCCCTTTCTCTTGGAAACAATGACTTACATCAATCCTTTTACATAATTCTTGTTTCTCATGACATTTCTAACATTGTCCACAATTATCAACTTTCTAAGTCTTTCTGAGCAGGAGAAATCGCAAAACATAGTCATTTCTTCATTGCCGTCCAAAAATAACGCTTTTTTACACTCCTGTCCCCCTTTCTCTTGGAAACAATGACTTACATCAATACTTTTACATAATTCTTGTTTCTCCTGACATTTCTAACATTGCCCACAATTATCAACTTTCTAAGTCTTTTTGAGCAGGAGAAATCGCAGAACATAGTCATTTCTTCATTGCAGTCCAAAAACAACGCTTTTTTACACTCCTGTCTCCATTTCTCTTGGAAACAATGACTTACATCAATCCTTTTACATAATTCTTGTTTCTCCTGACATTTCTAACATTGCCCACAATTATCAACTTTCTAAGTCTTTCTAAACAGGAGAAACCGCAAAATATAGTCATTTCTTCATTGCAGTCCAAAAACAACGCTTTTTTACACTCCTGTTTCCATTTCTCTTGGAAACAATGACTTACATCAATCCTTTTACATAATTCTTGTTTCTCCTGACATTTCTAACATTGCCCACAATTATCAACTTTCTAAGTCTTTCTGAGCAGGAGAAACCGCAAAATATAGTCATTTCTTCATTGCCGTCCAAAAACAACGCTTTTTTACACTCCTGTCTCCCTTTCTCCTGGAAACAATGACTTACATCAATCCTTTTACATAATTCTTGTTTCTCCTGACATTTCTAACATTGCCCACAATTATCAACTTTCTAAGTCTTTCTGAGCAGGAGAAATCGCAAAACATAGTCATTTCTTCATTGCCGTCCAAAAACAACACTTTTTTACACTCCTGTCTCCCTTTCTCTTGGAAACAATGACTTACATCAATACTTTTACATAATTCTTGTTTCTCCTGACATTTCTAACATTGCCCACAATTATCAACTTTCTAAGTCTTTTGAGCAGGAGAAATCGCAGAACATAGTCATTTCTTCATTGCAGTCCAAAAACAACGCTTTTTTACACTCCTGTCTCCAATTCTCTTGGAAACAATGACTTACATCAATCCTTTTACATAATTCTTGTTTCTCCTGACATTTCTAACATTGCCCACAATTATCAACTTTCTAAGTCTTTCTGAGCAGGAGAAACCGCAAAATATAGTCATTTCTTCATTGCCGTCCAAAAACAACGCTTTTTTACACTCCTGTCTCCCTTTCTCCTGGAAACAATGACTTACATCAATCCTTTTACATAATTCTTGTTTCTCATGACATTTCTAACATTGCCCACAATTATCAACTTTCTAAGTCTTTCTGAGCAGGAGAAATCGCAAAATATAGTAATTTCTTTATTGCCGTCCAAAAACAACGCTTTTTTACACTCCTGTCTCACCTTCTCCTGGAAACAATGACTTACATCAATCCTTTTACATAATTCTTGTTTCTCATGACATTTCTAACATTGCCCACAATTATCAACTTTCTAAGTCTTTCTGAGCAAGAGAAATCGCAAAACAGTCATTTATTCATTGCCGTCCAAAAACAATGCTTTTTTACACTCCAGTCTCCCTTTCTCTTGGAAACAATGACTTACATCAATCCTTTTACATAATTCTTGTTTCTCCTTAAATTTCTAACATTGCCCACAATTATCAACTTTCTAAGTCTTTTTGAGCAGGAGAAATCGCAGAACATAGTCATTTCTTCATTGCAGTCCAAAAACAACGCTTTTTTACACTCCTGTCTCCATTTCTCTTGGAAACAATGACTTACATCAATCCTTTTACATAATTCTTGTTTCTCCTGACATTTCTAACATTGCCCACAATTATCAACTTTCTAAGTCTTTCTGAGTAGGAGAAACCGCAAAATATAGTCATTTCTTCATTGCAGTCCAAAAACAACGCTTTTTTACACTCCTGTCTCCATTTCTCTTGGAAACAATGACTTACATCAATCCTTTTACATAATTCTTGTTTCTCCTGACATTTCTAACATTGCCCACAATTATCAACTTTCTAAGTCTTTCTGAGCAGGAGAAACCGCAAAATATAGTCATTTCTTCATTGCCGTCCAAAAACAACGCTTTTTTACACTCCTGTCTCCCTTTCTCCTGGAAACAATGACTTACATCAATCCTTTTACATAATTCTTGTTTCTCATGACATTTCTAACATTGCCCACAATTATCAACTTTCTAAGTCTTTCTGAGCAGGAGAAATCGCAAAATATAGTAATTTCTTCATTGCCGTCCAAAAACAACGCTTTTTTACACTCCTGTCTCCCCTTCTCCTGGAAACAATGACTTACATCAATCCTTTTACATAATTCTTGTTTCTCATGACATTTCTAACATTGCCCACAATTATCAACTTTCTAAGTCTTTCTGAGCAGGAGAAACCGCAAAATATAGTCATTTCTTCATTGCCGTCCAAAAACAACGCTTTTTTACACTCCTGTCTCCCTTTCTCCTGGAAACAATGACTTACATCAATCCTTTTACATAATTCTTGTTTCTCATGACATTTCTAACATTGCCCACAATTATCAACTTTCTAAGTCTTTCTGAGCAGGAGAAATCGCAGAACATAGTCATTTCTTCATTGCAGTCCAAAAACAACGCTTTTTTACACTCCTGTCTCCCTTTCTCTTGGAAACAATGACTTACATCAATCCTTTTACATAATTCTTGTTTCTCATGACATTTCTAACATTGCCCACAATTATCAACTTTCTAAGTCTTTTTGAGCAGGAGAAATCGCAGAACATAGTCATTTCTTCATTGCAGTCCAAAAACAATGCTTTTTTACACTCCTGTCTCCATTTCTCTTGAAAACAATGACCTACAGCAATCCTTTTACATAATTCTTGTTTCTCCTGACATTTCTAACATTGCCCACAATTATCAACTTTCTAAGTCTTTCTGAGCAGGAGAAACCGCAAAATATAGTGATTTCTTCATTGCCGTCCAAAAACAACGCTTTTTTACACTCCTGTCTCCCTTTCTCCTGGAAACAATGACTTACATCAATCCTTTTACATAATTCTTGTTTCTCCTGACATTTCTAACATTGCCCACAATTATCAACTTTCTAAGTCTATTTGAGCAGGAGAAATCGCAGAACATAGTCATTTCTTCATTGCAGTCCAAAAACAACGCTTTTTTACACTCCTGTCTCCATTTCTCTTGGAAACAATGACTTACATCAATCCTTTTACATAATTCTTGTTTCTCATGACATTTCTAACATTGCCCACAATTATCAACTTTCTAAGTCTTTCTGAGCAGGAGAAATCACAAAATATAGTAATTTCTTCATTGCCGTCCAAAAACAACGCTTTTTTACACTCCTGTCTCCCCTTCTCCTGGAAACAATGACTTACATCAATCCTTTTACACAATTCTTGTTTCTCATGACATTTCTAACATTGCCCACAATTATCAACTTTCTAAGTCTTTCTGAGCAAGAGAAATCGCAAAACAGTCATTTATTCATTGCCGTCCAAAAACAATGCTTTTTTACACTCCAGTCTCCCTTTCTCCTGGAAACAATGACTTACATCAATCCTTTTACATAATTCTTGTTTCTCATGACATTTCTAACATTGCCCACAATTATCAACTTTCTAAGTCTTTTTGAGCAGGAGAAATCGCAGAACATAGTCATTTCTTCATTGCAGTCCAAAAACAACGCTTTTTTACACTCCTGTCTCCATTTCTCTTGGAAACAATGACTTACATCAATCCTTTTACATAATTCTTGTTTCTCCTGACATTTCTAACATTTCCCATAATTATCAACTTTCTAAGTCTTTCTGAGCAGGAGAAACCGCAAAATATAGTCATTTCTTCATTGCCGTCCAAAAACAACGCTTTTTTATGACTATGTTTTGCGATTTCTCCTGCTCAGAAAGACTTAGAAAGTTGATAATTGTGGGCAATGTTAGAAATGTCATGAGAAACAAGAATTATGTAAAAGGATTGATGTAAGTCATTGTTTCCAGGAGAAAGGGAGACAGGAGTGTAAAAAAGCGTTGTTTTTGGACGGCAATGAAGAAATGACTATATTTTGCGGTTTCTCCTGCTCAGAAAGACTTAGAAAGTTGATAATTGTGGGCAATGTTAGAAATGTCAGGAGAAACAAGAATTATGTAAAAGGATTGATGTAAGTCATTGTTTCCAAGAGAAATGGAGACAGGAGTGTAAAAAAGCGTTGTTTTTGGACTGCAATGAAGAAATGACTATGTTCTGCGATTTCTCCTGCTCAAAAAGACTTAGAAAGTTGATAATTGTGGGCAATGTTAGAAATGTCAGGAGAAACAAGAATTATGTAAAAGGATTGATGTAAGTCATTGTTTCCAAGAGAAAGGGAGACTGGAGTGTAAAAAAGCATTGTTTTTGGACGGCAATGAATAAATGACTTTTTTGCGATTTCTCTTGCTCAGAAAGACTTAGAAAGTTGATAATTGTGGGCAATGTTAGAAATGTCATGAGAAACAAGAATTGTGTAAAAGGATTGATGTAAGTCATTGTTTCCAGGAGAAGGGGAGACAGGAGTGTAAAAAAGCGTTGTTTTTGGACGGCAATGAAGAAATTACTATATTTTGCGATTTCTCCTGCTCAGAAAGACTTAGAAAGTTGATAATTGTGGGCAATGTTAGAAATGTCATGAGAAACAAGAATTATGTAAAAGGATTGATGTAAGTCATTGTTTCCAAGAGAAATGGAGACAGGAGTGTAAAAAAGCGTTGTTTTTGGACTGCAATGAAGAAATGACTATGTTCTGCGATTTCTCCTGCTCAAAAAGACTTAGAAAGTTGATAATTGTGGGCAATGTTAGAAATGTCATGAGAAACAAGAATTATGTAAAAGGATTGATGTAAGTCATTGTTTCCAGGAGAAAGGGAGACAGGAGTGTAAAAAAGCGTTGTTTTTGGACGGCAATGAAGAAATGACTATATTTTGCGATTTCTCCTGCTCAGAAAGACTTAGAAAGTTGATAATTGTGGGCAATGTTAGAAATGTCAGGAGAAACAAGAATTATGTAAAAGGATTGATGTAAGTCATTGTTTCCAAGAGAAAGGGAGACTGGAGTGTAAAAAAGCGTTGTTTTTGGACTGCAATGAAGAAATGACTATGTTCTGCGATTTCTCCTGCTCAAAAAGACTTAGAAAGTTGATAATTGTGGGCAATGTTAGAAATGTCAGGAGAAACAAGAATTATGTAAAAGTATTGATGTAAGTCATTGTTTCCAAGAGAAAGGGAGACAGGAGTGTAAAAAAGCGTTGTTTTTGGACGGCAATGAAGAAATGACTATATTTTGCGGTTTCTCCTGCTCAGAAAGACTTAGAAAGTTGATAATTGTGGGCAATGTTAGAAATGTCAGGAGAAACAAGAATTATGTAAAAGGATTGATGTAAGTCATTGTTTCCAAGAGAAATGGAGACAGGAGTGTAAAAAAGCGTTGTTTTTGGACTGCAATGAAGAAATGACTATGTTCTGCGATTTCTCCTGCTCAAAAAGACTTAGGAAGTTGATAATTGTGGGCAATGTTAGAAATGTCAGGAGAAACAAGAATTATGTAAAAGGATTGATGTAAGTCATTGTTTCCAAGAGAAACGGAGACTGGAGTGTAAAAAAGCATTGTTTTTGGACGGCAATGAATAAATGACTGTTTTGCGATTTCTCTTGCTCAGAAAGACTTAGAAAGTTGATAATTGTGGGCAATGTTAGAAATGTCAGGAGAAACAAGAATTATGTAAAAGTATTGATGTAAGTCATTGTTTCCAAGAGAAAGAGAGACAGGAGTGTAAAAAAGTGTTGTTTTTGGACGGCAATGAAGAAATGACTATGTTTTGCGATTTCTCCTGCTCAGAAAGACTTAGAAAGTTGATAATTGTGGGCAATGTTAGAAATGTCATGAGAAACAAGAATTATGTAAAAGGATTGATGTAAGTCATTGTTTCCAGGAGAAAGGGAGACAGGAGTGTAAAAAAGCGTTGTTTTTGGACGGCAATGAAGAAATGACTATATTTTGCGGTTTCTCCTGCTCAGAAAGACTTAGAAAGTTGATAATTGTGGGCAATGTTAGAAATGTCAGGAGAAACAAGAATTATGTAAAAGGATTGATGTAAGTCATTGTTTCCAAGAGAAAGGGAGACTGGAGTGTAAAAAAGCATTGTTTTTGGACGGCAATGAATAAATGACTGTTTTGCGATTTATCTTGCTCAGAAAGACTTAGAAAGTTGATAATTGTGGGCAATGTTAGAAATGTCAGGAGAAACAAGAATTATGTAAAAGTATTGATGTAAGTCATTGTTTCCAAGAGAAAGGGAGACAGGAGTGTAAAAAAGTGTTGTTTTTGGACGGCAATGAAGAAATGACTATGTTTTGCGATTTCTCCTGCTCAGAAAGACTTAGAAAGTTGATAATTGTGGGCAATGTTAGAAATGTCATGAGAAACAAGAATTATGTAAAAGGATTGATGTAAGTCATTGTTTCCAGGAGAAAGGGAGACAGGAGTGTAAAAAAGCGTTGTTTTTGGACGGCAATGAAGAAATGACTATATTTTGCGGTTTCTCCTGCTCAGAAAGACTTAGAAAGTTGATAATTGTGGGCAATGTTAGAAATGTCAGGAGAAACAAGAATTATGTAAAAGGATTGATGTAAGTCATTGTTTCCAAGAGAAAGGGAGACTGGAGTGTAAAAAAGCGTTGTTTTTGGACTGCAATGAAGAAATGACTATGTTTTGCGATTTCTCCTGCTCAGAAAGACTTAGAAAGTTGATAATTGTGGACAATGTTAGAAATGTCATGAGAAACAAGAATTATGTAAAAGGATTGATGTAAGTCATTGTTTCCAAGAGAAAGGGAGACTGGAGTGTAAAAAAGCGTTGTTTTTGGACTGCAATGAAGAAATGACTATGTTCTGCGATTTCTCCTGCTCAGAAAGACTTAGAAAGTTGATATTTGTGGGCAATGTTAGAAATGTCATGAGAAACAAGAAGTATGTAAAAGGATTGATGTAAGTCATTGTTTCCAAGAGAAAGGGAGACTGGAGTGTAAAAAAGCATTGTTTTTGGACGGCAATGAATAAATGACTGTTTTGCGATTTCTCTTGCTCAGAAAGACTTAGAAAGTTGATAATTGTGGGCAATGTTAGAAATGTCATGAGAAACAAGAATTATGTAAAAGGATTGATGTAAGTCATTGTTTCCAGGAGAAGGGGAGACAGGAGTGTAAAAAAGCGTTGTTTTTGGACGGCAATGAAGAAATTACTATATTTTGCGATTTCTACTGCTCAGAAAGACTTAGAAAGTTGATAATTGTAGACAATGTTAGAAATGTCATGAGAAACAAGAATTATGTAAAAGGATTGATGTAAGTCATTGTTTTCAGGAGAAAGGGAGACAGGAGTGTAAAAAAGCGTTGTTTTTGGACGGCAATGAAGAAATGACTATATTTTGCGATTTCTCCTGCTCAGAAAGACTTAGAAAGTTGATAATTGTGGGCAATGTTAGAAATGTCAGGAGAAACAAGAATTATGTAAAAGGATTGATGTAAGTCATTGTTTCCAAGAGAAAGGGAGACTGGAGTGTAAAAAAGCGTTGTTTTTGGACTGCAATGAAGAAATGACTATGTTCTGCGATTTCTCCTGCTCAAAAAGACTTAGAAAGTTGATAATTGTGGGCAATGTTAGAAATGTCAGGAGAAACAAGAATTATGTAAAAGGATTGATGTAAGTCATTGTTTCCAGGAGAAAGGGAGACAGGAGTGTAAAAAAGCGTTGTTTTTGGACGGCAATGAAGAAATTACTATGTTTTGCGATTTCTCCTGCTCAGAAAGACTTAGAAAGTTGATAACTGTGGGCAATGGTAGAAATGTCATGAGAAATAAGAATTATGTAAAAGGATTGATGTAAGTCATTGTTGCCAAGAGAAAGGGAGACTGGAGTGTAAAAAAGCGTTGTTTTTGGACTGCAATGAAGAAATGACTATGTTTTGCGATTTCTCCTGCTCAGAAAGACTTAGAAAGTTAATAATTGTGGGCAATGTTAGAAATGTCATGAGAAACAAGAATTATGTAAAAGGATTGATGTAAGTCATTGTTTCCAGGAGAAAGGGAGACAGGAGTGTAAAAAAGCGTTGTTTTTGGACGGCAATGAAGAAATGACTATATTTTGCGATTTCTCCTGCTCAGAAAGACTTACAAAGTTGATAATTGTGGGCAATGTTAGAAATGTCAGGAGAAACAAGAATTATGTAAAAGGATTGATGTAAGTCATTGTTTCCAAGAGAAAGGGAGACTGGAGTGTAAAAAAGCGTTGTTTTTGGACTGCAATGAAGAAATGACTATGTTTTGCGATTTCTCCTGCTCAGAAAGACTTAGAAAGTTGATAATTGTGGACAATGTTAGAAATGTCATGAGAAACAAGAATTATGTAAAAGGATTGATGTAAGTCATTGTTTCCAAGAGAAAGGGAGACTGGAGTGTAAAAAAGCGTTGTTTTTGGACTGCAATGAAGAAATGACTATGTTTTGCGATTTCTCCTGCTCAGAAAGACTTAGAAAGTTGATATTTGTGGGCAATGTTAGAAATGTCAGGAGAAACAAGAATTATGTAAAAGGATTGATGTAAGTCATTGTTTCCAAGAGAAAGGGAGACTGGAGTGTAAAAAAGCGTTGTTTTTGGACTGCAATGAAGAAATGACTATGTTTTGCGATTTCTCCTGCTCAGAAAGACTTAGAAAGTTGATAATTGTGGGCAATGTTAGAAATGCCAGGAGAAACAAGAATTATGTAAAAGTATTGATGTAAGTCATTGTTTCCAAGAGAAAGGGAGACAGGAGTGTAAAAAAGCGTTGTTTTTGGACGGCAATGAAGAAATGACTATGTTTTGCGATTTCTCCTGCTCAGAAAGACTTAGAAAGTTGATAATTGTGGACAATGTTAGAAATGTCATGAGAAACAAGAATTATGTAAAAGGATTGATGTAAGTCATTGTTTCCAAGAGAAAGGGAGACTGGAGTGTAAAAAAGCGTTGTTTTTGGACTGCAATGAAGAAATGACTATGTTCTGCGATTTCTCCTGCTCAAAAAGACTTAGAAAGTTGATAATTGTGGGCAATGTTAGAAATGTCATGAGAAACAAGAATTATGTAAACGGATTGATGTAAGTCATTGTTTCCAGGAGAAAGGGAGACAGGAGTGTAAAAAAGCGTTGTTTTTGGACGGCAATGAAGAAATGACTATATTTTGCGGTTTCTCCTGCTCAGAAAGACTTAGAAAGTTGATAATTGTGGGCAATGTTAGAAATGTCAGGAGAAACAAGAATTATGTAAAAGGATTGATGTAAGTCATTGTTTCCAAGAGAAATGGAGACAGGAGTGTAAAAAAGCGTTGTTTTTGGACTGCAATGAAGAAATGACTATGTTCTGCGATTTCTCCTGCTCAAAAAGACTTAGAAAGTTGATAATTGTGGGCAATGTTAGAAATGTCAGGAGAAACAAGAATTATGTAAAAGGATTGATGTAAGTCATTGTTTCCAAGAGAAAGGGAGACTGGAGTGTAAAAAAGCATTGTTTTTGGACGGCAATGAAGAAATTACTATATTTTGCGATTTCTCCTGCTCAGAAAGACTTAGAAAGTTGATAATTGTGGGCAATGTTAGAAATGTCATGAGAAACAAGAATTATGTAAAAGGATTGATGTAAGTCATTGTTTCCAGGAGAAAGGGAGACAGGAGTGTAAAAAAGTGTTGTTTTTGGACGGCAATGAAGAAATGACTATATTTTGCGGTTTCTCCTGCTCAGAAAGACTTAGAAAGTTGATAATTGTGGGCAATGTTAGAAATGTCAGGAGAAACAAGAATTATGTAAAAGGATTGATGTAAGTCATTGTTTCCAAGAGAAAGGGAGACTGGAGTGTAAAAAAGCGTTGTTTTTGGACTGCAATGAAGAAATGACTATGTTTTGCGATTTCTCCTGCTCAGAAAGACTTAGAAAGTTGATAATTGTGGACAATGTTAGAAATGTCATGAGAAACAAGAATTATGTAAAAGGATTGATGTAAGTCATTGTTTCCAAGAGAAAGGGAGACTGGAGTGTAAAAAAGCGTTGTTTTTGGACTGCAATGAAGAAATGACTATGTTTTGCGATTTCTCCTGCTCAGAAAGACTTAGAAAGTTGATAATTGTGGACAATGTTAGAAATGTCATGAGAAACAAGAATTATGTAAAAGGATTGATGTAAGTCATTGTTTCCAGGAGAAGGGGAGACAGGAGTGTAAAAAAGCGTTGTTTTTGGACGGCAATGAAGAAAGTACTATATTTTGCGATTTCTCCTGCTCAGAAAGACTTAGAAAGTTGATAATTGTGGGCAATGTTAGAAATGTCATGAGAAACAAGAATTATGTAAAAGGATTGATGTAAGTCATTGTTTCCAAGAGAAATGGAGACAGGAGTGTAAAAAAGCGTTGTTTTTGGACTGCAATGAAGAAATGACTATGTTCTGCGATTTCTCCTGCTCAAAAAGACTTAGAAAGTTGATAATTGTGGGCAATGTTAGAAATGTCAGGAGAAACAAGAATTATGTAAAAGTATTGATGTAAGTCATTGTTTCCAAGAGAAAGGGAGACAGGAGTGTAAAAAAGTGTTGTTTTTGGACGGCAATGAAGAAATGACTATGTTTTGCGATTTCTCCTGCTCAGAAAGACTTAGAAAGTTGATAATTGTGGGCAATGTTAGAAATGTCATGAGAAACAAGAATTATGTAAAAGGATTGATGTAAGTCATTGTTTCCAGGAGAAAGGGAGACAGGAGTGTAAAAAAGCGTTGTTTTTGGACGGCAATGAAGAAATGACTATATTTTGCGGTTTCTCCTGCTCAGAAAGACTTAGAAAGTTGATAATTGTGGGCAATGTTAGAAATGTCAGGAGAAACAAGAATTATGTAAAAGGATTGATGTAAGTCATTGTTTCCAAGAGAAATGGAGACAGGAGTGTAAAAAAGCGTTGTTTTTGGACTGCAATGAAGAAATGTTCTGCGATTTCTCCTGCTCAAAAAGACTTAGAAAGTTGATAATTGTGGGCAATGTTAGAAATGTCAGGAGAAACAAGAATTATGTAAAAGGATTGATGTAAGTCATTGTTTCCAAGAGAAAGGGAGACTGGAGTGTAAAAAAGCATTGTTTTTGGACGGCAATGAATAAATGACTTTTTTGCGATTTCTCTTGCTCAGAAAGACTTAGAAAGTTGATAATTGTGGGCAATGTTAGAAATGTCATGAGAAACAAGAATTGTGTAAAAGGATTGATGTAAGTCATTGTTTCCAGGAGAAGGGGAGACAGGAGTGTAAAAAAGCGTTGTTTTTGGACGGCAATGAAGAAATTACTATATTTTGCGATTTCTCCTGCTCAGAAAGACTTAGAAAGTTGATAATTGTGGGCAATGTTAGAAATGTCATGAGAAACAAGAATTATGTAAAAGGATTGATGTAAGTCATTGTTTCCAAGAGAAATGGAGACAGGAGTGTAAAAAAGCGTTGTTTTTGGACTGCAATGAAGAAATGACTATGTTTTGCGATTTCTCCTGCTCAGAAAGACTTAGAAAGTTGATAATTGTGGGCAATGTTAGAAATGCCAGGAGAAACAAGAATTATGTAAAAGTATTGATGTAAGTCATTGTTTCCAAGAGAAAGGGAGACAGGAGTGTAAAAAAGCGTTGTTTTTGGACGGCAATGAAGAAATGACTATGTTTTGCGATTTCTCCTGCTCAGAAAGACTTAGAAAGTTGATAATTGTGGACAATGTTAGAAATGTCATGAGAAACAAGAATTATGTAAAAGGATTGATGTAAGTCATTGTTTCCAAGAGAAAGGGAGACTGGAGTGTAAAAAAGCGTTGTTTTTGGACTGCAATGAAGAAATGACTATGTTTTGCGATTTCTCCTGCTCAGAAAGACTTAGAAAGTTGATATTTGTGGACAATGTTAGAAATGTCATGAGAAACAAGAATTATGTAAAAGGATTGATGTAAGTCATTGTTTCCAAGAGAAAGGGAGACTGGAGTGTAAAAAAGCGTTGTTTTTGGACTGCAATGAAGAAATGACTATGTTCTGCGATTTCTCCTGCTCAAAAAGACTTAGAAAGTTGATAATTGTGGGCAATGTTAGAAATGTCATGAGAAACAAGAATTATGTAAACGGATTGATGTAAGTCATTGTTTCCAGGAGAAAGGGAGACAGGAGTGTAAAAAAGCGTTGTTTTTGGACGGCAATGAAGAAATGACTATATTTTGCGGTTTCTCCTGCTCAGAAAGACTTAGAAAGTTGATAATTGTGGGCAATGTTAGAAATGTCAGGAGAAACAAGAATTATGTAAAAGGATTGATGTAAGTCATTGTTTCCAAGAGAAATGGAGACAGGAGTGTAAAAAAGCGTTGTTTTTGGACTGCAATGAAGAAATGACTATGTTCTGCGATTTCTCCTGCTCAAAAAGACTTAGAAAGTTGATAATTGTGGGCAATGTTAGAAATGTCAGGAGAAACAAGAATTATGTAAAAGGATTGATGTAAGTCATTGTTTCCAAGAGAAAGGGAGACTGGAGTGTAAAAAAGCATTGTTTTTGGACGGCAATGAAGAAATTACTATATTTTGCGATTTCTCCTGCTCAGAAAGACTTAGAAAGTTGATAATTGTGGGCAATGTTAGAAATGTCATGAGAAACAAGAATTATGTAAAAGGATTGATGTAAGTCATTGTTTCCAGGAGAAAGGGAGACAGGAGTGTAAAAAAGTGTTGTTTTTGGACGGCAATGAAGAAATGACTATATTTTGCGGTTTCTCCTGCTCAGAAAGACTTAGAAAGTTGATAATTGTGGGCAATGTTAGAAATGTCAGGAGAAACAAGAATTATGTAAAAGGATTGATGTAAGTCATTGTTTCCAAGAGAAAGGGAGACTGGAGTGTAAAAAAGCGTTGTTTTTGGACTGCAATGAAGAAATGACTATGTTTTGCGATTTCTCCTGCTCAGAAAGACTTAGAAAGTTGATAATTGTGGACAATGTTAGAAATGTCATGAGAAACAAGAATTATGTAAAAGGATTGATGTAAGTCATTGTTTCCAAGAGAAAGGGAGACTGGAGTGTAAAAAAGCGTTGTTTTTGGACTGCAATGAAGAAATGACTATGATTTGCGATTTCTCCTGCTCAGAAAGACTTAGAAAGTTGATAATTGTGGACAATGTTAGAAATGTCATGAGAAACAAGAATTATGTAAAAGGATTGATGTAAGTCATTGTTTCCAGGAGAAGGGGAGACAGGAGTGTAAAAAAGCGTTGTTTTTGGACGGCAATGAAGAAATGACTATATTTTGCGATTTCTCCTGCTCAGAAAGACTTAGAAAGTTGATAATTGTGGGCAATGTTAGAAATGTCATGAGAAACAAGAATTATGTAAAAGGATTGATGTAAGTCATTGTTTCCAAGAGAAATGGAGACAGGAGTGTAAAAAAGCGTTGTTTTTGGACGGCAATGAAGAAATGACTATATTTTGCGGTTTCTCCTGCTCAGAAAGACTTAGAAAGTTGATAATTGTGGGCAATGTTAGAAATGTCAGGAGAAACAAGAATTATGTAAAAGGATTGATGTAAGTCATTGTTTCCAAGAGAAATGGAGACAGGAGTGTAAAAAAGCGTTGTTTTTGGACTGCAATGAAGAAATGTTCTGCGATTTCTCCTGCTCAAAAAGACTTAGAAAGTTGATAATTGTGGGCAATGTTAGAAATGTCAGGAGAAACAAGAATTATGTAAAAGGATTGATGTAAGTCATTGTTTCCAAGAGAAAGGGAGACTGGAGTGTAAAAAAGCATTGTTTTTGGACGGCAATGAATAAATGACTTTTTTGCGATTTCTCTTGCTCAGAAAGACTTAGAAAGTTGATAATTGTGGGCAATGTTAGAAATGTCATGAGAAACAAGAATTGTGTAAAAGGATTGATGTAAGTCATTGTTTCCAGGAGAAGGGGAGACAGGAGTGTAAAAAAGCGTTGTTTTTGGACGGCAATGAAGAAATTACTATATTTTGCGATTTCTCCTGCTCAGAAAGACTTAGAAAGTTGATAATTGTGGGCAATGTTAGAAATGTCATGAGAAACAAGAATTATGTAAAAGGATTGATGTAAGTCATTGTTTCCAAGAGAAATGGAGACAGGAGTGTAAAAAAGCGTTGTTTTTGGACTGCAATGAAGAAATGACTATGTTCTGCGATTTCTCCTGCTCAAAAAGACTTAGAAAGTTGATAATTGTGGGCAATGTTAGAAATGTCATGAGAAACAAGAATTATGTAAAAGGATTGATGTAAGTCATTGTTTCCAGGAGAAAGGGAGACAGGAGTGTAAAAAAGCGTTGTTTTTGGACGGCAATGAAGAAATGACTATATTTTGCGGTTTCTCCTGCTCAGAAAGACTTAGAAAGTTGATAATTGTGGGCAATGTTAGAAATGTCAGGAGAAACAAGAATTATGTAAAAGGATTGATGTAAGTCATTGTTTCCAAGAGAAATGGAGACAGGAGTGTAAAAAAGCGTTGTTTTTGGACTGCAATGAAGAAATGACTATGTTCTGCGATTTCTCCTGCTCAAAAAGACTTAGAAAGTTGATAATTGTGGGCAATGTTAGAAATGTCAGGAGAAACAAGAATTATGTAAAAGGATTGATGTAAGTCATTGTTTCCAAGAGAAAGGGAGACTGGAGTGTAAAAAAGCATTGTTTTTGGACGGCAATGAATAAATGACTGTTTTGCGATTTCTCTTGCTCAGAAAGACTTAGAAAGTTGATAATTGTGGGCAATGTTAGAAATGTCATGAGAAACAAGAATTGTGTAAAAGGATTGATGTAAGTCATTGTTTCCAGGAGAAGGGGAGACAGGAGTGTAAAAAAGCGTTGTTTTTGGACGGCAATGAAGAAATTACTATATTTTGCGATTTCTCCTGCTCAGAAAGACTTAGAAAGTTGATAATTGTGGGCAATGTTAGAAATGTCATGAGAAACAAGAATTATGTAAAAGGATTGATGTAAGTCATTGTTTCCAAGAGAAATGGAGACAGGAGTGTAAAAAAGCGTTGTTTTTGGACTGCAATGAAGAAATGACTATGTTCTGCGATTTCTCCTGCTCAAAAAGACTTAGAAAGTTGATAATTGTGGGCAATGTTAGAAATGTCAGGAGAAACAAGAATTATGTAAAAGTATTGATGTAAGTCATTGTTTCCAAGAGAAAGGGAGACAGGAGTGTAAAAAAGTGTTGTTTTTGGACGGCAATGAAGAAATGACTATGTTTTGCGATTTCTCCTGCTCAGAAAGACTTAGAAAGTTGATAATTGTGGGCAATGTTAGAAATGTCATGAGAAACAAGAATTATGTAAAAGGATTGATGTAAGTCATTGTTTCCAGGAGAAAGGGAGACAGGAGTGTAAAAAAGCGTTCTTTTTGGACGGCAATGAAGAAATGACTATATTTTGCGGTTTCTCCTGCTCAGAAAGACTTAGAAAGTTGATAATTGTGGGCAATGTTAGAAATGTCAGGAGAAACAAGAATTATGTAAAAGGATTGATGTAAGTCATTGTTTCCAAGAGAAATGGAGACAGGAGTGTAAAAAAGCGTTGTTTTTGGACTGCAATGAAGAAATGACTATGTTCTGCGATTTCTCCTGCTCAAAAAGACTTAGAAAGTTGATAATTGTGGGCAATGTTAGAAATGTCAGGAGAAACAAGAATTATGTAAAAGGATTGATGTAAGTCATTGTTTCCAAGAGAAAGGGAGACTGGAGTGTAAAAAAGCATTGTTTTTGGACGGCAATGAATAAATAACTGTTTTGCGATTTCTCTTGCTCAGAAAGACTTAGAAAGTTGATAATTGTGGGCAATGTTAGAAATGTCAGGAGAAACAAGAATTATGTAAAAGTATTGATGTAAGTCATTGTTTCCAAGAGAAAGGGAGACAGGAGTGTAAAAAAGTGTTGTTTTTGGACGGCAATGAAGAAATGACTATGTTTTGCGATTTCTCCTGCTCAGAAAGACTTAGAAAGTTGATAATTGTGGGCAATGTTAGAAATGTCATGAGAAACAAGAATTATGTAAAAGGATTGATGTAAGTCATTGTTTCCAGGAGAAAGGGAGACAGGAGTGTAAAAAAGTGTTGTTTTTGGACGGCAATGAAGAAATGACTATATTTTGCGGTTTCTCCTGCTCAGAAAGACTTAGAAAGTTGATAATTGTGGGCAATGTTAGAAATGTCAGGAGAAACAAGAATTATGTAAAAGGATTGATGTAAGTCATTGTTTCCAAGAGAAATGGAGACAGGAGTGTAAAAAAGCGTTGTTTTTGGACTGCAATGAAGAAATGTTCTGCGATTTCTCCTGCTCAAAAAGACTTAGAAAGTTGATAATTGTGGGCAATGTTAGAAATGTCAGGAGAAACAAGAATTATGTAAAAGGATTGATGTAAGTCATTGTTTCCAAGAGAAAAGGAGACTGGAGTGTAAAAAAGCATTGTTTTTGGACGGCAATGAATAAATGACTTTTTTGCGATTTCTCTTGCTCAGAAAGACTTAGAAAGTTGATAATTGTGGGCAATGTTAGAAATGTCATGAGAAACAAGAATTGTGTAAAAGGATTGATGTAAGTCATTGTTTCCAGGAGAAGGGGAGACAGGAGTGTAAAAAAGCGTTGTTTTTGGACGGCAATGAAGAAATTACTATATTTTGCGATTTCTCCTGCTCAGAAAGACTTAGAAAGTTGATAATTGTGGGCAATGTTAGAAATGTCATGAGAAACAAGAATTATGTAAAAGGATTGATGTAAGTCATTGTTTCCAAGAGAAATGGAGACAGGAGTGTAAAAAAGCGTTGTTTTTGGACTGCAATGAAGAAATGACTATGTTCTGCGATTTCTCCTGCTCAAAAAGACTTAGAAAGTTGATAATTGTGGGCAATGTTAGAAATGTCATGAGAAACAAGAATTATGTAAAAGGATTGATGTAAGTCATTGTTTCCAGGAGAAAGGGAGACAGGAGTGTAAAAAAGCGTTGTTTTTGGACGGCAATGAAGAAATGACTATATTTTGCGGTTTCTCCTGCTCAGAAAGACTTAGAAAGTTGATAATTGTGGGCAATGTTAGAAATGTCAGGAGAAACAAGAATTATGTAAAAGGATTGATGTAAGTCATTGTTTCCAAGAGAAATGGAGACAGGAGTGTAAAAAAGCGTTGTTTTTGGACTGCAATGAAGAAATGACTATGTTCTGCGATTTCTCCTGCTCAAAAAGACTTAGAAAGTTGATAATTGTGGGCAATGTTAGAAATGTCAGGAGAAACAAGAATTATGTAAAAGGATTGATGTAAGTCATTGTTTCCAAGAGAAAGGGAGACTGGAGTGTAAAAAAGCATTGTTTTTGGACGGCAATGAATAAATGACTGTTTTGCGATTTCTCTTGCTCAGAAAGACTTAGAAAGTTGATAATTGTGGGCAATGTTAGAAATGTCATGAGAAACAAGAATTGTGTAAAAGGATTGATGTAAGTCATTGTTTCCAGGAGAAGGGGAGACAGGAGTGTAAAAAAGCGTTGTTTTTGGACGGCAATGAAGAAATTACTATATTTTGCGATTTCTCCTGCTCAGAAAGACTTAGAAAGTTGATAATTGTGGGCAATGTTAGAAATGTCATGAGAAACAAGAATTATGTAAAAGGATTGATGTAAGTCATTGTTTCCAAGAGAAATGGAGACAGGAGTGTAAAAAAGCGTTGTTTTTGGACTGCAATGAAGAAATGACTATGTTCTGCGATTTCTCCTGCTCAAAAAGACTTAGAAAGTTGATAATTGTGGGCAATGTTAGAAATGTCAGGAGAAACAAGAATTATGTAAAAGTATTGATGTAAGTCATTGTTTCCAAGAGAAAGGGAGACAGGAGTGTAAAAAAGTGTTGTTTTTGGACGGCAATGAAGAAATGACTATATTTTGCGGTTTCTCCTGCTCAGAAAGACTTAGAAAGTTGATAATTGTGGGCAATGTTAGAAATGTCAGGAGAAACAAGAATTATGTAAAAGGATTGATGTAAGTCATTGTTTCCAAGAGAAATGGAGACAGGAGTGTAAAAAAGCGTTGTTTTTGGACTGCAATGAAGAAATGACTATGTTTTGCGATTTCTCCTGCTCAGAAAGACTTAGAAAGTTGATATTTGTGGACAATGTTAGAAATGTCATGAGAAACAAGAATTATGTAAAAGGATTGATGTAAGTCATTGTTTCCAAGAGAAAGGGAGACTGGAGTGTAAAAAAGCGTTGTTTTTGGACTGCAATGAAGAAATGACTATGTTCTGCGATTTCTCCTGCTCAAAAAGACTTAGAAAGTTGATAATTGTGGGCAATGTTAGAAATGTCATGAGAAACAAGAATTATGTAAACGGATTGATGTAAGTCATTGTTTCCAGGAGAAAGGGAGACAGGAGTGTAAAAAAGCGTTGTTTTTGGACGGCAATGAAGAAATGACTATATTTTGCGGTTTCTCCTGCTCAGAAAGACTTAGAAAGTTGATAATTGTGGGCAATGTTAGAAATGTCAGGAGAAACAAGAATTATGTAAAAGGATTGATGTAAGTCATTGTTTCCAAGAGAAATGGAGACAGGAGTGTAAAAAAGCGTTGTTTTTGGACTGCAATGAAGAAATGACTATGTTCTGCGATTTCTCCTGCTCAAAAAGACTTAGAAAGTTGATAATTGTGGGCAATGTTAGAAATGTCAGGAGAAACAAGAATTATGTAAAAGGATTGATGTAAGTCATTGTTTCCAAGAGAAAGGGAGACTGGAGTGTAAAAAAGCATTGTTTTTGGACGGCAATGAAGAAATTACTATATTTTGCGATTTCTCCTGCTCAGAAAGACTTAGAAAGTTGATAATTGTGGGCAATGTTAGAAATGTCATGAGAAACAAGAATTATGTAAAAGGATTGATGTAAGTCATTGTTTCCAGGAGAAAGGGAGACAGGAGTGTAAAAAAGTGTTGTTTTTGGACGGCAATGAAGAAATGACTATATTTTGCGGTTTCTCCTGCTCAGAAAGACTTAGAAAGTTGATAATTGTGGGCAATGTTAGAAATGTCAGGAGAAACAAGAATTATGTAAAAGGATTGATGTAAGTCATTGTTTCCAAGAGAAAGGGAGACTGGAGTGTAAAAAAGCGTTGTTTTTGGACTGCAATGAAGAAATGACTATGTTTTGCGATTTCTCCTGCTCAGAAAGACTTAGAAAGTTGATAATTGTGGACAATGTTAGAAATGTCATGAGAAACAAGAATTATGTAAAAGGATTGATGTAAGTCATTGTTTCCAAGAGAAAGGGAGACTGGAGTGTAAAAAAGCGTTGTTTTTGGACTGCAATGAAGAAATGACTATGATTTGCGATTTCTCCTGCTCAGAAAGACTTAGAAAGTTGATAATTGTGGACAATGTTAGAAATGTCATGAGAAACAAGAATTATGTAAAAGGATTGATGTAAGTCATTGTTTCCAGGAGAAGGGGAGACAGGAGTGTAAAAAAGCGTTGTTTTTGGACGGCAATGAAGAAATGACTATATTTTGCGATTTCTCCTGCTCAGAAAGACTTAGAAAGTTGATAATTGTGGGCAATGTTAGAAATGTCATGAGAAACAAGAATTATGTAAAAGGATTGATGTAAGTCATTGTTTCCAAGAGAAATGGAGACAGGAGTGTAAAAAAGCGTTGTTTTTGGACGGCAATGAAGAAATGACTATATTTTGCGGTTTCTCCTGCTCAGAAAGACTTAGAAAGTTGATAATTGTGGGCAATGTTAGAAATGTCAGGAGAAACAAGAATTATGTAAAAGGATTGATGTAAGTCATTGTTTCCAAGAGAAATGGAGACAGGAGTGTAAAAAAGCGTTGTTTTTGGACTGCAATGAAGAAATGTTCTGCGATTTCTCCTGCTCAAAAAGACTTAGAAAGTTGATAATTGTGGGCAATGTTAGAAATGTCAGGAGAAACAAGAATTATGTAAAAGGATTGATGTAAGTCATTGTTTCCAAGAGAAAGGGAGACTGGAGTGTAAAAAAGCATTGTTTTTGGACGGCAATGAATAAATGACTTTTTTGCGATTTCTCTTGCTCAGAAAGACTTAGAAAGTTGATAATTGTGGGCAATGTTAGAAATGTCATGAGAAACAAGAATTGTGTAAAAGGATTGATGTAAGTCATTGTTTCCAGGAGAAGGGGAGACAGGAGTGTAAAAAAGCGTTGTTTTTGGACGGCAATGAAGAAATTACTATATTTTGCGATTTCTCCTGCTCAGAAAGACTTAGAAAGTTGATAATTGTGGGCAATGTTAGAAATGTCATGAGAAACAAGAATTATGTAAAAGGATTGATGTAAGTCATTGTTTCCAAGAGAAATGGAGACAGGAGTGTAAAAAAGCGTTGTTTTTGGACTGCAATGAAGAAATGACTATGTTCTGCGATTTCTCCTGCTCAAAAAGACTTAGAAAGTTGATAATTGTGGGCAATGTTAGAAATGTCATGAGAAACAAGAATTATGTAAAAGGATTGATGTAAGTCATTGTTTCCAGGAGAAAGGGAGACAGGAGTGTAAAAAAGCGTTGTTTTTGGACGGCAATGAAGAAATGACTATATTTTGCGGTTTCTCCTGCTCAGAAAGACTTAGAAAGTTGATAATTGTGGGCAATGTTAGAAATGTCAGGAGAAACAAGAATTATGTAAAAGGATTGATGTAAGTCATTGTTTCCAAGAGAAATGGAGACAGGAGTGTAAAAAAGCGTTGTTTTTGGACTGCAATGAAGAAATGACTATGTTCTGCGATTTCTCCTGCTCAAAAAGACTTAGAAAGTTGATAATTGTGGGCAATGTTAGAAATGTCAGGAGAAACAAGAATTATGTAAAAGGATTGATGTAAGTCATTGTTTCCAAGAGAAAGGGAGACTGGAGTGTAAAAAAGCATTGTTTTTGGACGGCAATGAATAAATGACTGTTTTGCGATTTCTCTTGCTCAGAAAGACTTAGAAAGTTGATAATTGTGGGCAATGTTAGAAATGTCATGAGAAACAAGAATTGTGTAAAAGGATTGATGTAAGTCATTGTTTCCAGGAGAAGGGGAGACAGGAGTGTAAAAAAGCGTTGTTTTTGGACGGCAATGAAGAAATTACTATATTTTGCGATTTCTCCTGCTCAGAAAGACTTAGAAAGTTGATAATTGTGGGCAATGTTAGAAATGTCATGAGAAACAAGAATTATGTAAAAGGATTGATGTAAGTCATTGTTTCCAAGAGAAATGGAGACAGGAGTGTAAAAAAGCGTTGTTTTTGGACTGCAATGAAGAAATGACTATGTTCTGCGATTTCTCCTGCTCAAAAAGACTTAGAAAGTTGATAATTGTGGGCAATGTTAGAAATGTCAGGAGAAACAAGAATTATGTAAAAGTATTGATGTAAGTCATTGTTTCCAAGAGAAAGGGAGACAGGAGTGTAAAAAAGTGTTGTTTTTGGACGGCAATGAAGAAATGACTATGTTTTGCGATTTCTCCTGCTCAGAAAGACTTAGAAAGTTGATAATTGTGGGCAATGTTAGAAATGTCATGAGAAACAAGAATTATGTAAAAGGATTGATGTAAGTCATTGTTTCCAGGAGAAAGGGAGACAGGAGTGTAAAAAAGCGTTCTTTTTGGACGGCAATGAAGAAATGACTATATTTTGCGGTTTCTCCTGCTCAGAAAGACTTAGAAAGTTGATAATTGTGGGCAATGTTAGAAATGTCAGGAGAAACAAGAATTATGTAAAAGGATTGATGTAAGTCATTGTTTCCAAGAGAAATGGAGACAGGAGTGTAAAAAAGCGTTGTTTTTGGACTGCAATGAAGAAATGACTATGTTCTGCGATTTCTCCTGCTCAAAAAGACTTAGAAAGTTGATAATTGTGGGCAATGTTAGAAATGTCAGGAGAAACAAGAATTATGTAAAAGGATTGATGTAAGTCATTGTTTCCAAGAGAAAGGGAGACTGGAGTGTAAAAAAGCATTGTTTTTGGACGGCAATGAATAAATAACTGTTTTGCGATTTCTCTTGCTCAGAAAGACTTAGAAAGTTGATAATTGTGGGCAATGTTAGAAATGTCAGGAGAAACAAGAATTATGTAAAAGTATTGATGTAAGTCATTGTTTCCAAGAGAAAGGGAGACAGGAGTGTAAAAAAGTGTTGTTTTTGGACGGCAATGAAGAAATGACTATGTTTTGCGATTTCTCCTGCTCAGAAAGACTTAGAAAGTTGATAATTGTGGGCAATGTTAGAAATGTCATGAGAAACAAGAATTATGTAAAAGGATTGATGTAAGTCATTGTTTCCAGGAGAAAGGGAGACAGGAGTGTAAAAAAGTGTTGTTTTTGGACGGCAATGAAGAAATGACTATATTTTGCGGTTTCTCCTGCTCAGAAAGACTTAGAAAGTTGATAATTGTGGGCAATGTTAGAAATGTCAGGAGAAACAAGAATTATGTAAAAGGATTGATGTAAGTCATTGTTTCCAAGAGAAATGGAGACAGGAGTGTAAAAAAGCGTTGTTTTTGGACTGCAATGAAGAAATGTTTTGCGATTTCTCCTGCTCAAAAAGACTTAGAAAGTTGATAATTGTGGGCAATGTTAGAAATGTCAGGAGAAACAAGAATTATGTAAAAGGATTGATGTAAGTCATTGTTTCCAAGAGAAAGGGAGACTGGAGTGTAAAAAAGCATTGTTTTTGGACGGCAATGAATAAATGACTTTTTTGCGATTTCTCTTGCTCAGAAAGACTTAGAAAGTTGATAATTGTGGGCAATGTTAGAAATGTCATGAGAAACAAGAATTGTGTAAAAGGATTGATGTAAGTCATTGTTTCCAGGAGAAGGGGAGACAGGAGTGTAAAAAAGCGTTGTTTTTGGACGGCAATGAAGAAATTACTATATTTTGCGATTTCTCCTGCTCAGAAAGACTTAGAAAGTTGATAATTGTGGGCAATGTTAGAAATGTCATGAGAAACAAGAATTATGTAAAAGGATTGATGTAAGTCATTGTTTCCAAGAGAAATGGAGACAGGAGTGTAAAAAAGCGTTGTTTTTGGACTGCAATGAAGAAATGACTATGTTCTGCGATTTCTCCTGCTCAAAAAGACTTAGAAAGTTGATAATTGTGGGCAATGTTAGAAATGTCATGAGAAACAAGAATTATGTAAAAGGATTGATGTAAGTCATTGTTTCCAGGAGAAAGGGAGACAGGAGTGTAAAAAAGCGTTGTTTTTGGACGGCAATGAAGAAATGACTATATTTTGCGGTTTCTCCTGCTCAGAAAGACTTAGAAAGTTGATAATTGTGGGCAATGTTAGAAATGTCAGGAGAAACAAGAATTATGTAAAAGGATTGATGTAAGTCATTGTTTCCAAGAGAAATGGAGACAGGAGTGTAAAAAAGCGTTGTTTTTGGACTGCAATGAAGAAATGACTATGTTCTGCGATTTCTCCTGCTCAAAAAGACTTAGAAAGTTGATAATTGTGGGCAATGTTAGAAATGTCAGGAGAAACAAGAATTATGTAAAAGGATTGATGTAAGTCATTGTTTCCAAGAGAAAGGGAGACTGGAGTGTAAAAAAGCATTGTTTTTGGACGGCAATGAATAAATGACTGTTTTGCGATTTCTCTTGCTCAGAAAGACTTAGAAAGTTGATAATTGTGGGCAATGTTAGAAATGTCATGAGAAACAAGAATTGTGTAAAAGGATTGATGTAAGTCATTGTTTCCAGGAGAAGGGGAGACAGGAGTGTAAAAAAGCGTTGTTTTTGGACGGCAATGAAGAAATTACTATATTTTGCGATTTCTCCTGCTCAGAAAGACTTAGAAAGTTGATAATTGTGGGCAATGTTAGAAATGTCATGAGAAACAAGAATTATGTAAAAGGATTGATGTAAGTCATTGTTTCCAAGAGAAATGGAGACAGGAGTGTAAAAAAGCGTTGTTTTTGGACTGCAATGAAGAAATGACTATGTTCTGCGATTTCTCCTGCTCAAAAAGACTTAGAAAGTTGATAATTGTGGGCAATGTTAGAAATGTCAGGAGAAACAAGAATTATGTAAAAGTATTGATGTAAGTCATTGTTTCCAAGAGAAAGGGAGACAGGAGTGTAAAAAAGTGTTGTTTTTGGACGGCAATGAAGAAATGACTATGTTTTGCGATTTCTCCTGCTCAGAAAGACTTAGAAAGTTGATAATTGTGGGCAATGTTAGAAATGTCATGAGAAACAAGAATTATGTAAAAGGATTGATGTAAGTCATTGTTTCCAGGAGAAAGGGAGACAGGAGTGTAAAAAAGCGTTCTTTTTGGACGGCAATGAAGAAATGACTATATTTTGCGGTTTCTCCTGCTCAGAAAGACTTAGAAAGTTGATAATTGTGGGCAATGTTAGAAATGTCAGGAGAAACAAGAATTATGTAAAAGGATTGATGTAAGTCATTGTTTCCAAGAGAAATGGAGACAGGAGTGTAAAAAAAGCGTTGTTTTTGGACTGCAATGAAGAAATGACTATGTTCTGCGATTTCTCCTGCTCAAAAAGACTTAGAAAGTTGATAATTGTGGGCAATGTTAGAAATGTCAGGGGAGAAACAAGAATTATGTAAAAGGATTGATGTAAGTCATTGTTTCCAAGAGAAAGGGAGACTGGAGTGTAAAAAAGCATTGTTTTTGGACGGCAATGAATAAATAACTGTTTTTGCGATTTCTCTTGCTCAGAAAGACTTAGAAAGTTGATAATTGTGGGCAATGTTAGAAATGTCAGGAGAAACAAGAATTATGTAAAAGTATTGATTGTAAGTCATTGTTTCCAAGAGAAAGGGAGACAGGAGTGTAAAAAAGTGTTGTTTTTGGGACGGCAATGAAGAAATGACTATGTTTTGCGATTTCTCCTGCTCAGAAAGACTTAGAAAGTTGATAATTGTGGGCAATGTTAGAAATGTCATGAGAAACAAGAATTATGTAAAAGGATTGATGTAAGTCATTGTTTTCCAGGAGAAAGGGAGACAGGAGTGTAAAAAAGTGTTGTTTTTGGACGGCAATGAAGAAATGACTATATTTTGCGGTTTCTCCTGCTCAGAAAGACTTAGAAAGTTGATAATTGTGGGCAATGTTAGAAATGTCAGGAGAAACAAGAATTATGTAAAAGGATTGATGTAAGTCATTGTTTCCAAGAGAAAGGGAGACTGGAGTGTAAAAAAGCGTTGTTTTTGGACTGCAATGAAGAAATGACTATGTTTTGCGATTTCTCCTGCTCAGAAAGACTTAGAAAGTTGATAATTGTGGACAATGTTAGAAATGTCATGAGAAACAAGAATTATGTAAAAGGATTGATGTAAGTCATTGTTTCCAAGAGAAAGGGAGACTGGAGTGTAAAAAAAGCGTTGTTTTTGGACTGCAATGAAGAAATGACTATGTTTTGCGATTTCTCCTGCTCAGAAAGACTTAGAAAGTTGATATTTGTGGGCAATGTTAGAAATGTCATGAGAAACAAGAATTATGTAAAAGGATTGATGTAAGTCATTGTTTCCAGGAGAAAGGGAGACAGGAGTGTAAAAAAAGCGTTGTTTTTGGACGGCAATGAAGAAATGACTATATTTTGCGGTTTCTCCTGCTCAGAAAGACTTAGAAAGTTGATAATTGTGGGCAATGTTAGAAATGTCAGGAGAAACAAGAATTATGTTAAAAGGATTGATGTAAGTCATTGTTTCCAAGAGAAATGGAGACAGGAGTGTAAAAAAGCGTTGTTTTTGTGACTGCAATGAAGAAATGACTATGTTCTGCGATTTCTCCTGCTCAAAAAGACTTAGAAAGGTTGATAATTGTGGGCAATGTTAGAAATGTCAGGAGAAACAAGAATTATGTAAAAGTATTGATGTAAGTCATTGTTTCCAAGAGAAAGGGAGACAGGAGTGTAAAAAAGTGTTGTTTTTGGACGGCAATGAAGAAATGACTATGTTTTGCGATTTCTCCTGCTCAGAAAGACTTAGAAAGTTGATAATTGTGGGCAATGTTAGAAATGTCATGAGAAACAAGAATTATGTAAAAGGATTGATGTAAGTCATTGTTTCCAGGAGAAAGGGGAGACAGGAGTGTAAAAAAGCGTTGTTTTTGGACGGCAATGAAGAAATGACTATATTTTGCGGTTTCTCCTGCTCAGAAAGACTTAGAAAGTTGATAATTGTGGGCAATGTTAGAAATGTCAGGAGAAACAAGAATTATGTAAAAGGATTGATGTAAGTCATTGTTTCCAAGAGAAATGGAGACAGGAGTGTAAAAAAGCGTTGTTTTTGGACTGCAATGAAGAAATGACTATGTTCTGCGATTTCTCCTGCTCAAAAAGACTTAGAAAGTTGATAATTGTGGGCAATGTTAGAAATGTCAGGAGAAACAAGAATTATGTAAAAGTATTGATGTAAGTCATTGTTTCCAGAGAGAAAGGGAGACAGGAGTGTAAAAAAGCGTTGTTTTTGGACTGCAATGAAGAAATGACTATGTTTTGCGATTTTTACATAATTCTTGTTTCTCATTGACATTTCTAACATTGCCCCACAATTATCAACTTTCTAAGTCTTTCTGAGCAGGAGAAACCGCAAAATATTGTCATTTCTTCATTGCCGTCCAAAAACAACGCTTTTTACACTCCTGTCTCCCTTTCTCCTGGAAAACAATGACTTACATCAATCCTTTTACATAATTCTTGTTTCTCATGACATTTCTAACATTGCCCACAATTATCAACTTTCTAAGTCTTTCTGAGCAGGAGAAATCGCAAAACATAGTCATTTCTTCATTGCCGTCCAAAAACAACACTTTTTTACACTCCTGTCTCCCTTTCTCTTGGAAACAATGACTTACATCAATACTTTTACATAATTCTTGTTTCTCCTGACATTTCTAACATTGCCCACAATTATCAACTTTCTAAGTCTTTTTGAGCAGGAGAAATCGCAGAACATAGTCATTTCTTCATTGCAGTCCAAAAACAACGCTTTTTTACACTCCTGTCTCCATTTCTCTTGGAAACAATGACTTACATCAATCCTTTTACATAATTCTTGTTTCTCCTGACATTTCTAACATTGCCCACAATTATCAACTTTCTAAGTCTTTCTGAGCAGGAGAAATCGCAGAACATAGTCATTTCTTCATTGCAGTCCAAAAACAACGCTTTTTTACACTCCTGTCTCCCCTTCTCCTGGAAACAATGACTTACATCAATCCTTTTACATAATTCTTGTTTCTCATGACATTTCTAACATTGCCCACAAATATCAACTTTCTAAGTCTTTCTGAGCAGGAGAAATCGCAAAACATAGTCATTTCTTCATTGCAGTCCAAAAACAACGCTTTTTTACACTCCAGTCTCCCTTTCTCTTGGCAACAATGACTTACAACAATCCTTTTACATAATTCTTATTTCTCATGACATTTCTACCATTGCCCACAATTATCAACTTTCTAAGTCTTTCTGAGCAGGAGAAATCGCAAAACATAGTAATTTCTTCATTGCCGTCCAAAAACAACGCTTTTTTACACTCCTGTCTCCCTTTCTCCTGGAAACAATGACTTACATCAATCCTTTTACATAATTCTTGTTTCTCCTGACATTTCTAACATTGCCCACAAATATCAACTTTCTAAGTCTTTCTGAGCAGGAGAAATCGCAAAATATAGTCATTTCTTCATTGCCGTCCAAAAACAACGCTTTTTTACACTCCTGTCTCCCTTTCTCCTGGAAACAATGACTTACATCAATCCTTTTACATAATTCTTGTTTCTCATGACATTTCTAACATTGCCCACAATTATCAACTTTCTAAGTCTTTCTGAGCAAGAGAAATCGCAAAACAGTCATTTATTCATTGCCGTCCAAAAACAATGCTTTTTTACACTCCAGTCTCCCTTTCTCTTGGAAACAATGACTTACATCAATACTTTTACATAATTCTTGTTTCTCCTGACATTTCTAACATTGCCCACAATTATCAACTTTCTAAGTCTTTTTGAGCAGGAGAAATCGCAGAACATAGTCATTTCTTCATTGCAGTCCAAAAACAACGCTTTTTTACACTCCTGTCTCCATTTCTCTTGGAAACAATGACTTACATCAATCCTTTTACATAATTCTTGTTTCTCCTGACATTTCTAACATTGCCCACAATTATCAACTTTCTAAGTCTTTCTGAGCAGGAGAAACCGCAAAATATAGTCATTTCTTCATTGCCGTCCAAAAACAACGCTTTTTTACACTCCTGTCTCCCTTTCTCCTGGAAACAATGACTTACATCAATCCTTTTACATAATTCTTGTTTCTCATGACATTTCTAACATTGCCCACAATTATCAACTTTCTAAGTCTTTCTGAGCAGGAGAAATCGCAGAACATAGTCATTTCTTCATTGCAGTCCAAAAACAACGCTTTTTTACACTCCTGTCTCCAATTCTCTTGGAAACAATGACTTACATCAATCCTTTTACATAATTCTTGTTTCTCCTGACATTTCTAACATTGCCCACAATTATCAACTTTCTAAGTCTTTCTGAGCAGGAGAAATCGCAAAATATAGTAATTTCTTCATTGCCGTCCAAAAACAACGCTTTTTTACACTCCTGTCTCACCTTCTCCTGGAAACAATGACTTACATCAATCCTTTTACATAATTCTTGTTTCTCATGACATTTCTAACATTGCCCACAATTATCAACTTTCTAAGTCTTTCTGAGCAAGAGAAATCGCAAAACAGTCATTTATTCATTGCCGTCCAAAAACAATGCTTTTTTACACTCCAGTCTCCCTTTCTCTTGGAAACAATGACTTACATCAATCCTTTTACATAATTCTTGTTTCTCCTGACATTTCTAACATTGCCCACAATTATCAACTTTCTAAGTCTTTTTGAGCAGGAGAAATCGCAGAACATAGTCATTTCTTCATTGCAGTCCAAAAACAACGCTTTTTTACACTCCTGTCTCCATTTCTCTTGGAAACAATGACTTACATCAATCCTTTTACATAATTCTTGTTTCTCCTGACATTTCTAACATTGCCCACAATTATCAACTTTCTAAGTCTTTCTAAACAGGAGAAACCGCAAAATATAGTCATTTCTTCATTGCAGTCCAAAAACAACGCTTTTTTACACTCCTGTTTCCATTTCTCTTGGAAACAATGACTTACATCAATCCTTTTACATAATTCTTGTTTCTCCTGACATTTCTAACATTGCCCACAATTATCAACTTTCTAAGTCTTTCTGAGCAGGAGAAACCGCAAAATATAGTCATTTCTTCATTGCCGTCCAAAAACAACGCTTTTTTACACTCCTGTCTCCCTTTCTCCTGGAAACAATGACTTACATCAATCCTTTTACATAATTCTTGTTTCTCCTGACATTTCTAACATTGCCCACAATTATCAACTTTCTAAGTCTTTCTGAGCAGGAGAAACCGCAAAATATAGTCATTTCTTCATTGCCGTCCAAAAACAACGCTTTTTTACACTCCTGTCTCCCTTTCTCCTGGAAACAATGACTTACATCAATCCTTTTACATAATTCTTGTTTCTCATGACATTTCTAACATTGCCCACAATTATCAACTTTCTAAGTCTTTCTGAGCAGGAGAAATCGCAAAACATAGTCATTTCTTCATTGCCGTCCAAAAACAACACTTTTTTACACTCCTGTCTCCCTTTCTCTTGGAAACAATGACTTACATCAATACTTTTACATAATTCTTGTTTCTCCTGACATTTCTAACATTGCCCACAATTATCAACTTTCTAAGTCTTTTTGAGCAGGAGAAATCGCAGAACATAGTCATTTCTTCATTGCAGTCCAAAAACAACGCTTTTTTACACTCCTGTCTCCAATTCTCTTGGAAACAATGACTTACATCAATCCTTTTACATAATTCTTGTTTCTCCTGACATTTCTAACATTGCCCACAATTATCAACTTTCTAAGTCTTTCTGAGCAGGAGAAACCGCAAAATATAGTCATTTCTTCATTGCCGTCCAAAAACAACGCTTTTTTACACTCCTGTCTCCCTTTCTCCTGGAAACAATGACTTACATCAATCCTTTTACATAATTCTTGTTTCTCATGACATTTCTAACATTGCCCACAATTATCAACTTTCTAAGTCTTTCTGAGCAGGAGAAATCGCAAAATATAGTAATTTCTTTATTGCCGTCCAAAAACAACGCTTTTTTACACTCCTGTCTCACCTTCTCCTGGAAACAATGACTTACATCAATCCTTTTACATAATTCTTGTTTCTCATGACATTTCTAACATTGCCCACAATTATCAACTTTCTAAGTCTTTCTGAGCAAGAGAAATCGCAAAACAGTCATTTATTCATTGCCGTCCAAAAACAATGCTTTTTTACACTCCAGTCTCCCTTTCTCTTGGAAACAATGACTTACATCAATCCTTTTACATAATTCTTGTTTCTCCTTAAATTTCTAACATTGCCCACAATTATCAACTTTCTAAGTCTTTTTGAGCAGGAGAAATCGCAGAACATAGTCATTTCTTCATTGCAGTCCAAAAACAACGCTTTTTTACACTCCTGTCTCCATTTCTCTTGGAAACAATGACTTACATCAATCCTTTTACATAATTCTTGTTTCTCCTGACATTTCTAACATTGCCCACAATTATCAACTTTCTAAGTCTTTCTGAGTAGGAGAAACCGCAAAATATAGTCATTTCTTCATTGCAGTCCAAAAACAACGCTTTTTTACACTCCTGTCTCCATTTCTCTTGGAAACAATGACTTACATCAATCCTTTTACATAATTCTTGTTTCTCCTGACATTTCTAACATTGCCCACAATTATCAACTTTCTAAGTCTTTCTGAGCAGGAGAAACCGCAAAATATAGTCATTTCTTCATTGCCGTCCAAAAACAACGCTTTTTTACACTCCTGTCTCCCTTTCTCCTGGAAACAATGACTTACATCAATCCTTTTACATAATTCTTGTTTCTCATGACATTTCTAACATTGCCCACAATTATCAACTTTCTAAGTCTTTCTGAGCAGGAGAAATCGCAAAATATAGTAATTTCTTCATTGCCGTCCAAAAACAACGCTTTTTTACACTCCTGTCTCCCCTTCTCCTGGAAACAATGACTTACATCAATCCTTTTACATAATTCTTGTTTCTCATGACATTTCTAACATTGCCCACAATTATCAACTTTCTAAGTCTTTCTGAGCAGGAGAAACCGCAAAATATAGTCATTTCTTCATTGCCGTCCAAAAACAACGCTTTTTTACACTCCTGTCTCCCTTTCTCCTGGAAACAATGACTTACATCAATCCTTTTACATAATTCTTGTTTCTCATGACATTTCTAACATTGCCCACAATTATCAACTTTCTAAGTCTTTCTGAGCAGGAGAAATCGCAGAACATAGTCATTTCTTCATTGCAGTCCAAAAACAACGCTTTTTTACACTCCTGTCTCCCTTTCTCTTGGAAACAATGACTTACATCAATCCTTTTACATAATTCTTGTTTCTCATGACATTTCTAACATTGCCCACAATTATCAACTTTCTAAGTCTTTTTGAGCAGGAGAAATCGCAGAACATAGTCATTTCTTCATTGCAGTCCAAAAACAATGCTTTTTTACACTCCTGTCTCCATTTCTCTTGAAAACAATGACCTACAGCAATCCTTTTACATAATTCTTGTTTCTCCTGACATTTCTAACATTGCCCACAATTATCAACTTTCTAAGTCTTTCTGAGCAGGAGAAACCGCAAAATATAGTGATTTCTTCATTGCCGTCCAAAAACAACGCTTTTTTACACTCCTGTCTCCCTTTCTCCTGGAAACAATGACTTACATCAATCCTTTTACATAATTCTTGTTTCTCCTGACATTTCTAACATTGCCCACAATTATCAACTTTCTAAGTCTATTTGAGCAGGAGAAATCGCAGAACATAGTCATTTCTTCATTGCAGTCCAAAAACAACGCTTTTTTACACTCCTGTCTCCATTTCTCTTGGAAACAATGACTTACATCAATCCTTTTACATAATTCTTGTTTCTCATGACATTTCTAACATTGCCCACAATTATCAACTTTCTAAGTCTTTCTGAGCAGGAGAAATCACAAAATATAGTAATTTCTTCATTGCCGTCCAAAAACAACGCTTTTTTACACTCCTGTCTCCCCTTCTCCTGGAAACAATGACTTACATCAATCCTTTTACACAATTCTTGTTTCTCATGACATTTCTAACATTGCCCACAATTATCAACTTTCTAAGTCTTTCTGAGCAAGAGAAATCGCAAAACAGTCATTTATTCATTGCCGTCCAAAAACAATGCTTTTTTACACTCCAGTCTCCCTTTCTCCTGGAAACAATGACTTACATCAATCCTTTTACATAATTCTTGTTTCTCATGACATTTCTAACATTGCCCACAATTATCAACTTTCTAAGTCTTTTTGAGCAGGAGAAATCGCAGAACATAGTCATTTCTTCATTGCAGTCCAAAAACAACGCTTTTTTACACTCCTGTCTCCATTTCTCTTGGAAACAATGACTTACATCAATCCTTTTACATAATTCTTGTTTCTCCTGACATTTCTAACATTTCCCATAATTATCAACTTTCTAAGTCTTTCTGAGCAGGAGAAACCGCAAAATATAGTCATTTCTTCATTGCCGTCCAAAAACAACGCTTTTTTACACTCCTGTCTCCCTTTCTCCTGGAAACAATGACTTACATCAATCCGTTTACATAATTCTTGTTTCTCATGACATTTCTAACATTGCCCACAATTATCAACTTTCTAAGTCTTTCTGAGCAGGAGAAATCGCAAAACATAGTCATTTCTTCATTGCCGTCCAAAAACAACACTTTTTTACACTCCTGTCTCCCTTTCTCTTGGAAACAATGACTTACATCAATACTTTTACATAATTCTTGTTTCTCCTGACATTTCTAACTTTGCCCACAATTATCAACTTTCTAAGTCTTTTTGAGCAGGAGAAATCGCAGAACATAGTCATTTCTTCATTGCAGTCCAAAAACAACGCTTTTTTACACTCCTGTCTCCATTTCTCTTGGAAACAATGACTTACATCAATGCTTTTACATAATTCTTGTTTCTCCTGACATTTCTAACATTGCCCACAATTATCAACTTTCTAAGTCTTTCTGAGCAGGAGAAACCGCAAAATATAGTCATTTCTTCATTGCCGTCCAAAAACAACGCTTTTTTTACACTCCTGTCTCCCTTTCTCCTGGAAACAATGACTTACATCAATCCTTTTACATAATTCTTGTTTCTCATGACATTTCTAACATTGCCCACAATTATCAACTTTCTAAGTCTTTCTGAGCAGGAGAAATCGCAAAATATAGTAATTTCTTCATTGCCGTCCAAAAACAACGCTTTTTTACACTCCAGTCTCCCTTTCTCTTGGAAACAATGACTTACATCAATACTTTTACATAATTCTTGTTTCTCCTGACATTTCTAACATTGCCCACAATTATCAACTTTCTAAGTCTTTCTGAGCAAGAGAAATCGCAAAACAGTCATTTATTAATTGCCGTCCAAAAACAATGCTTTTTTACACTCCAGTCTCCCTTTCTCTTGGAAACAATGACTTACATCAATCCTTTTACATAATTCTTGTTTCTCCTGACATTTCTAACATTGCCCACAATTATCAACTTCCTAAGTCTTTTTGAGCAGGAGAAATCGCAGAACATAGTCATTTCTTCATTGCAGTCCAAAAACAACGCTTTTTTACACTCCTGTCTCCATTTCTCTTGGAAACAATGACTTACATCAATCCTTTTACATAATTCTTGTTTCTCCTGACATTTCTAACATTGCCCACAATTATCAACTTTCTAAGTCTTTCTGAGCAGGAGAAACCGCAAAATATAGTCATTTCTTCATTGCCGTCCAAAAACAACGCTTTTTTACACTCCTGTCTCCCTTTCTCTTGGAAACAATGACTTACATCAATACTTTTACATAATTCTTATTTCTCCTGACATTTCTAACATTGCCCACAATTATCAACTTTCTAAGTCTTTTTGAGCAGGAGAAATCGCAGAACATAGTCATTTCTTCATTGCAGTCCAAAAACAACGCTTTTTTACACTCCTGTCTCCATTTCTCTTGGAAACAATGACTTACATCAATCCTTTTACATAATTCTTGTTTCTCCTGACATTTCTAACATTGCCCACAATTATCAACTTTCTAAGTCTTTCTGAGCAGGAGAAACCGCAAAATATAGTAATTTCTTCATTGCCGTCCAAAAACAACGCTTTTTTACACTCCTGTCTCCCTTTCTCCTGGAAACAATGACTTACATCAATCCTTTTACATAATTCTTGTTTCTCATGACATTTCTAACATTGCCAACAATTATCAACTTTCTAAGTCTTTCTGAGCAGGAGAAATCGCAAAACATAGTCATTTCTTCATTGCCGTCCAAAAACAACACTTTTTTACACTCCTGTCTCCCTTTCTCTTGGAAACAATGACTTACATCAATACTTTTACATAATTCTTGTTTCTCCTGACATTTCTAACATTGCCCACAATTATCAACTTTCTAAGTCTTTTTGAGCAGGAGAAATCGCAGAACATAGTCATTTCTTCATTGCAGTCCAAAAACAACGCTTTTTTACACTCCTGTCTCCATTTCTCTTGGAAACAATGACTTACATCAATCCTTTTACATAATTCTTGTTTCTCCTGACATTTCTAACATTGCCCACAATTATCAACTTTCTAAGTCTTTCTGAGCAGGAGAAACCGCAAAATATAGTCATTTCTCCATTGCCGTCCAAAAACAACGCTTTTTTACACTCCTGTCTCCCTTTCTTCTGGAAACAATGACTTACATCAATCCTTTTACATAATTCTTGTTTCTCATGACATTTCTAACATTGCCCACAATTATCAACTTTCTAAGTCTTTCTGAGCAAGAGAAATCGCAAAACAGTCATTTCTTCATTGCCGTCCAAAAACAATGCTTTTTTACACTCCAGTCTCCCTTTCTCTTGGAAACAATGACTTACATCAATCCTTTTACATAATTCTTGTTTCTCCTGACATTTCTAACATTGCCCACAAATATCAACTTTCTAAGTCTTTCTGAGCAGGAGAAATCGCAGAACATAGTCATTTCTTCATTGCAGTCCAAAAACAACGCTTTTTTACACTCCAGTCTCCCTTTCTCTTGGAAACAATGACTTACATCAATCCTTTTACATAATTCTTGTTTCTCCTGACATTTCTAACATTGCCCACAAATATCAACTTTCTAAGTCTTTCTGAGCAGGAGAAATCGCAAAACATAGTCATTTCTTCATTGCAGTCCAAAAACAACGCTTTTTTTACACTCCAGTCTCCCTTTCTCTTGGAAACAATGACTGACATCAATCCTTTTACATAATTCTTGTTTCTCATGACATTTCTAACATTGCCCACAATTATTAACTTTCTAAGTCTTTCTGAGCAGGAGAAATCGCAAAACATAGTCATTTCTTCATTGCAGTCCAAAAACAACGCTTTTTTACACTCCAGTCTCCCTTTCTCTTGGAAACAATGACTTACATCAATCCTTTTACATAATTCTTGTTTCTCCTGACATTTCTAACATTGCCCACAATTATCAACTTTCTAAGTCTTTCTGAGCAGGAGAAACCGCAAAATATAGTCATTTCTTCATTGCCGTCCAAAAACAACGCTTTTTTTACACTCCTGTCTCCCTTTCTCCTGGAAACAATTACTTACATCAATCCTTTTACATAATTCTTGTTTCTCATGACATTTCTAACATTGCCCACAATTATCAACTTTCTAAGTCTTTCTGAGCAGGAGAAATCGCAAAATATAGTAATTTCTTCATTGCCGTCCAAAAACAACGCTTTTTTACACTCCTGTCTCCCCTTCTCCTGGAAACAATGACTTACATCAATCCTTTTACATAATTCTTGTTTCTCATGACATTTCTAACATTGCCCACAAATATCAACTTTCTAAGTCTTTCTGAGCAGGAGAAATCGCAAAACATAGTCATTTCTTCATTGCAGTCCAAAAACAACGCTTTTTTACACTCCAGTCTCCCTTTCTCTTGGAAACAATGACTTACATCAATCCTTTTACATAATTCTTGTTTCTCATGACATTTCTAACATTGTCCACAATTATCAACTTTCTAAGTCTTTCTGAGCAGGAGATTCGCAAAACATAGTCATTTCTTCATTGCAGTCCAAAAACAACGCTTTTTTACACTCCAGTCTCCCTTTCTCTTGGAAACAATGACTTACATCAATCCTTTTACATAATTCTTGTTTCTCCTGACATTTCTAACATTGCCCACAATTATCAACTTTCTAAGTCTTTCTGAGCAGGAGAAACCGCAAAATATAGTCATTTCTTCATTGCCGTCCAAAAACAACACTTTTTTACACTCCTGTCTCCCTTTCTCCTGGAAACAATGACTTACATCAATCCTTTTACATAATTCTTGTTTCTCATGACATTTCTAACATTGCCCACAATTATCAACTTTCTAAGTCTTTCTGAGCAGGAGAAATCGCAAAACATAGTCATTTCTTCATTGCCGTCCAAAAACAACACTTTTTTACACTCCTGTCTCCCTTTCTCTTGGAAACAATGACTTACATCAATACTTTAACATAATTCTTGTTTCTCCTGACATTTCTAACATTGCCCACAATTATCAACTTTCTAAGTCTTTCTGAGCAAGAGAAATCGCAAAACAGTCATTTATTCATTGCCGTCCAAAAACAATGCTTTTTTTACACTCCAGTCTCCCTTTCTCTTGGAAACAATGACTTACATCAATCCTTTTACATAATTCTTATTTCTCCTGACATTTCTAACATTGCCCACAATTATCAACTTCCTAAGTCTTTTTGAGCAGGAGAAATCGCAGAACATAGTCATTTCTTCATTGCAGTCCAAAAAACAACGCTTTTTTACACTCCTGTCTCCATTTCTCTTGGAAACAATGACTTACATCAATCCTTTTACATAATTCTTGTTTCTCCTGACATTTCTAACATTGCCCACAATTATCAACTTTCTAAGTCTTTCTGAGCAGGAGAAACCGCAAAATATAGTCATTTCTTCATTGCCGTCCAAAAACAACGCTTTTTTACACTCCTGTCTCCCTTTCTCTTGGAAACAATGACTTACATCAATACTTTTACATAATTCTTATTTCTCCTGACATTTCTAACATTGCCCACAATTATCAACTTTCTAAGTCTTTTTGAGCAGGAGAAATCGCAGAACATAGTCATTTCTTCATTGCAGTCCAAAAACAACGCTTTTTTACACTCCTGTCTCCATTTCTCTTGGAAACAATGACTTACATCAATCCTTTTACATAATTCTTGTTTCTCCTGACATTTCTAACATTGCCCACAATTATCAACTTTCTAAGTCTTTCTGAGCAGGAGAAACCGCAAAATATAGTAATTTCTTCATTGCCGTCCAAAAACAACGCTTTTTTACACTCCTGTCTCCCTTTCTCCTGGAAACAATGACTTACATCAATCCTTTTACATAATTCTTGTTTCTCATGACATTTCTAACATTGCCAACAATTATCAACTTTCTAAGTCTTTCTGAGCAGGAGAAATCGCAAAACATAGTCATTTCTTCATTGCCGTCCAAAAACAACACTTTTTTACACTCCTGTCTCCCTTTCTCTTGGAAACAATGACTTACATCAATACTTTTACATAATTCTTGTTTCTCCTGACATTTCTAACATTGCCCACAATTATCAACTTTCTAAGTCTTTTTGAGCAGGAGAAATCGCAGAACATAGTCATTTCTTCATTGCAGTCCAAAAACAACGCTTTTTTACACTCCTGTCTCCATTTCTCTTGGAAACAATGACTTACATCAATCCTTTTACATAATTCTTGTTTCTCCTGACATTTCTAACATTGCCCACAATTATCAACTTTCTAAGTCTTTCTGAGCAGGAGAAACCGCAAAATATAGTCATTTCTCCATTGCCGTCCAAAAACAACGCTTTTTTACACTCCTGTCTCCCTTTCTTCTGGAAACAATGACTTACATCAATCCTTTTACATAATTCTTGTTTCTCATGACATTTCTAACATTGCCCACAATTATCAACTTTCTAAGTCTTTCTGAGCAAGAGAAATCGCAAAACAGTCATTTATTCATTGCCGTCCAAAAACAATGCTTTTTTACACTCCAGTCTCCCTTTCTCTTGGAAACAATGACTTACATCAATCCTTTTACATAATTCTTGTTTCTCCTGACATTTCTAACATTGCCCACAAATATCAACTTTCTAAGTCTTTCTGAGCAGGAGAAATCGCAAAACATAGTCATTTCTTCATTGCAGTCCAAAAACAACGCTTTTTTTACACTCCAGTCTCCCTTTCTCTTGGAAACAATGACTGACATCAATCCTTTTACATAATTCTTGTTTCTCATGACATTTCTAACATTGCCCACAATTATTAACTTTCTAAGTCTTTCTGAGCAGGAGAAATCGCAAAACATAGTCATTTCTTCATTGCAGTCCAAAAACAACGCTTTTTTACACTCCAGTCTCCCTTTCTCTTGGCAACAATGACTTACATCAATCCTTTTACATAATTCTTATTTCTCATGACATTTCTACCATTGCCCACAATTATCAACTTTCTAAGTCTTTCTGAGCAGGAGAAATCGCAAAACATAGTAATTTCTTCATTGCCGTCCAAAAACAACGCTTTTTTACACTCCTGTCTCCCTTTCTCCTGGAAACAATGACTTACATCAATCCTTTTACATAATTCTTGTTTCTCCTGACATTTCTAACATTGCCCACAAATATCAACTTTCTAAGTCTTTCTGAGCAGGAGAAATCGCAAAATATAGTCATTTCTTCATTGCCGTCCAAAAACAACGCTTTTTTACACTCCTGTCTCCCTTTCTCCTGGAAACAATGACTTACATCAATAATTTTACATAATTCTTGTTTCTCATGACATTTCTAACATTGCCCACAATTATCAACTTTCTAAGTCTTTCTGAGCAAGAGAAATCGCAAAACAGTCATTTATTCATTGCCGTCCAAAAACAATGCTTTTTTACACTCCAGTCTCCCTTTCTCTTGGAAACAATGACTTACATCAATCCTTTTACATAATTCTTGTTTCTCATGACATTTCTAACATTGTCCACAATTATCAACTTTCTAAGTCTTTCTGAGCAGGAGAAATCGCAAAACATAGTCATTTCTTCATTGCCGTCCAAAAATAACGCTTTTTTACACTCCTGTCCCCCTTTCTCTTGGAAACAATGACTTACATCAATACTTTTACATAATTCTTGTTTCTCCTGACATTTCTAACATTGCCCACAATTATCAACTTTCTAAGTCTTTTTGAGCAGGAGAAATCGCAGAACATAGTCATTTCTTCATTGCAGTCCAAAAACAACGCTTTTTTACACTCCTGTCTCCATTTCTCTTGGAAACAATGACTTACATCAATCCTTTTACATAATTCTTGTTTCTCCTGACATTTCTAACATTGCCCACAATTATCAACTTTCTAAGTCTTTCTAAACAGGAGAAACCGCAAAATATAGTCATTTCTTCATTGCAGTCCAAAAACAACGCTTTTTTACACTCCTGTTTCCATTTCTCTTGGAAACAATGACTTACATCAATCCTTTTACATAATTCTTGTTTCTCCTGACATTTCTAACATTGCCCACAATTATCAACTTTCTAAGTCTTTCTGAGCAGGAGAAACCGCAAAATATAGTCATTTCTTCATTGCCGTCCAAAAACAACGCTTTTTTACACTCCTGTCTCCCTTTCTCCTGGAAACAATGACTTACATCAATCCTTTTACATAATTCTTGTTTCTCCTGACATTTCTAACATTGCCCACAATTATCAACTTTCTAAGTCTTTCTGAGCAGGAGAAATCGCAAAACATAGTCATTTCTTCATTGCCGTCCAAAAACAACACTTTTTTACACTCCTGTCTCCCTTTCTCTTGGAAACAATGACTTACATCAATACTTTTACATAATTCTTGTTTCTCCTGACATTTCTAACATTGCCCACAATTATCAACTTTCTAAGTCTTTTTGAGCAGGAGAAATCGCAGAACATAGTCATTTCTTCATTGCAGTCCAAAAACAACGCTTTTTTACACTCCTGTCTCCAATTCTCTTGGAAACAATGACTTACATCAATCCTTTTACATAATTCTTGTTTCTCCTGACATTTCTAACATTGCCCACAATTATCAACTTTCTAAGTCTTTCTGAGCAGGAGAAACCGCAAAATATAGTCATTTCTTCATTGCCGTCCAAAAACAACGCTTTTTTACACTCCTGTCTCCCTTTCTCCTGGAAACAATGACTTACATCAATCCTTTTACATAATTCTTGTTTCTCATGACATTTCTAACATTGCCCACAATTATCAACTTTCTAAGTCTTTCTGAGCAGGAGAAATCGCAAAATATAGTAATTTCTTTATTGCCGTCCAAAAACAACGCTTTTTTACACTCCTGTCTCACCTTCTCCTGGAAACAATGACTTACATCAATCCTTTTACATAATTCTTGTTTCTCATGACATTTCTAACATTGCCCACAATTATCAACTTTCTAAGTCTTTCTGAGCAAGAGAAATCGCAAAACAGTCATTTATTCATTGCCGTCCAAAAACAATGCTTTTTTACACTCCAGTCTCCCTTTCTCTTGGAAACAATGACTTACATCAATCCTTTTACATAATTCTTGTTTCTCCTTAAATTTCTAACATTGCCCACAATTATCAACTTTCTAAGTCTTTTTGAGCAGGAGAAATCGCAGAACATAGTCATTTCTTCATTGCAGTCCAAAAACAACGCTTTTTTACACTCCTGTCTCCATTTCTCTTGGAAACAATGACTTACATCAATCCTTTTACATAATTCTTGTTTCTCCTGACATTTCTAACATTGCCCACAATTATCAACTTTCTAAGTCTTTCTGAGTAGGAGAAACCGCAAAATATAGTCATTTCTTCATTGCAGTCCAAAAACAACGCTTTTTTACACTCCTGTCTCCATTTCTCTTGGAAACAATGACTTACATCAATCCTTTTACATAATTCTTGTTTCTCCTGACATTTCTAACATTGCCCACAATTATCAACTTTCTAAGTCTTTCTGAGCAGGAGAAACCGCAAAATATAGTCATTTCTTCATTGCCGTCCAAAAACAACGCTTTTTTACACTCCTGTCTCCCTTTCTCCTGGAAACAATGACTTACATCAATCCTTTTACATAATTCTTGTTTCTCATGACATTTCTAACATTGCCCACAATTATCAACTTTCTAAGTCTTTCTGAGCAGGAGAAATCGCAAAATATAGTAATTTCTTCATTGCCGTCCAAAAACAACGCTTTTTTACACTCCTGTCTCCCCTTCTCCTGGAAACAATGACTTACATCAATCCTTTTACATAATTCTTGTTTCTCATGACATTTCTAACATTGCCCACAATTATCAACTTTCTAAGTCTTTCTGAGCAGGAGAAACCGCAAAATATAGTCATTTCTTCATTGCCGTCCAAAAACAACGCTTTTTTACACTCCTGTCTCCCTTTCTCCTGGAAACAATGACTTACATCAATCCTTTTACATAATTCTTGTTTCTCATGACATTTCTAACATTGCCCACAATTATCAACTTTCTAAGTCTTTCTGAGCAGGAGAAATCGCAGAACATAGTCATTTCTTCATTGCAGTCCAAAAACAACGCTTTTTTACACTCCTGTCTCCCTTTCTCTTGGAAACAATGACTTACATCAATCCTTTTACATAATTCTTGTTTCTCATGACATTTCTAACATTGCCCACAATTATCAACTTTCTAAGTCTTTTTGAGCAGGAGAAATCGCAGAACATAGTCATTTCTTCATTGCAGTCCAAAAACAATGCTTTTTTACACTCCTGTCTCCATTTCTCTTGAAAACAATGACCTACAGCAATCCTTTTACATAATTCTTGTTTCTCCTGACATTTCTAACATTGCCCACAATTATCAACTTTCTAAGTCTTTCTGAGCAGGAGAAACCGCAAAATATAGTGATTTCTTCATTGCCGTCCAAAAACAACGCTTTTTTACACTCCTGTCTCCCTTTCTCCTGGAAACAATGACTTACATCAATCCTTTTACATAATTCTTGTTTCTCCTGACATTTCTAACATTGCCCACAATTATCAACTTTCTAAGTCTATTTGAGCAGGAGAAATCGCAGAACATAGTCATTTCTTCATTGCAGTCCAAAAACAACGCTTTTTTACACTCCTGTCTCCATTTCTCTTGGAAACAATGACTTACATCAATCCTTTTACATAATTCTTGTTTCTCATGACATTTCTAACATTGCCCACAATTATCAACTTTCTAAGTCTTTCTGAGCAGGAGAAATCACAAAATATAGTAATTTCTTCATTGCCGTCCAAAAACAACGCTTTTTTACACTCCTGTCTCCCCTTCTCCTGGAAACAATGACTTACATCAATCCTTTTACACAATTCTTGTTTCTCATGACATTTCTAACATTGCCCACAATTATCAACTTTCTAAGTCTTTCTGAGCAAGAGAAATCGCAAAACAGTCATTTATTCATTGCCGTCCAAAAACAATGCTTTTTTACACTCCAGTCTCCCTTTCTCCTGGAAACAATGACTTACATCAATCCTTTTACATAATTCTTGTTTCTCATGACATTTCTAACATTGCCCACAATTATCAACTTTCTAAGTCTTTTTGAGCAGGAGAAATCGCAGAACATAGTCATTTCTTCATTGCAGTCCAAAAACAACGCTTTTTTACACTCCTGTCTCCATTTCTCTTGGAAACAATGACTTACATCAATCCTTTTACATAATTCTTGTTTCTCCTGACATTTCTAACATTTCCCATAATTATCAACTTTCTAAGTCTTTCTGAGCAGGAGAAACCGCAAAATATAGTCATTTCTTCATTGCCGTCCAAAAACAACGCTTTTTTACACTCCTGTCTCCCTTTCTCCTGGAAACAATGACTTACATCAATCCGTTTACATAATTCTTGTTTCTCATGACATTTCTAACATTGCCCACAATTATCAACTTTCTAAGTCTTTCTGAGCAGGAGAAATCGCAAAACATAGTCATTTCTTCATTGCCGTCCAAAAACAACACTTTTTTACACTCCTGTCTCCCTTTCTCTTGGAAACAATGACTTACATCAATACTTTTACATAATTCTTGTTTCTCCTGACATTTCTAACTTTGCCCACAATTATCAACTTTCTAAGTCTTTTTGAGCAGGAGAAATCGCAGAACATAGTCATTTCTTCATTGCAGTCCAAAAACAACGCTTTTTTACACTCCTGTCTCCATTTCTCTTGGAAACAATGACTTACATCAATGCTTTTACATAATTCTTGTTTCTCCTGACATTTCTAACATTGCCCACAATTATCAACTTTCTAAGTCTTTCTGAGCAGGAGAAACCGCAAAATATAGTCATTTCTTCATTGCCGTCCAAAAACAACGCTTTTTTTACACTCCTGTCTCCCTTTCTCCTGGAAACAATGACTTACATCAATCCTTTTACATAATTCTTGTTTCTCATGACATTTCTAACATTGCCCACAATTATCAACTTTCTAAGTCTTTCTGAGCAGGAGAAATCGCAAAATATAGTAATTTCTTCATTGCCGTCCAAAAACAACGCTTTTTTACACTCCAGTCTCCCTTTCTCTTGGAAACAATGACTTACATCAATACTTTTACATAATTCTTGTTTCTCCTGACATTTCTAACATTGCCCACAATTATCAACTTTCTAAGTCTTTCTGAGCAAGAGAAATCGCAAAACAGTCATTTATTAATTGCCGTCCAAAAACAATGCTTTTTTACACTCCAGTCTCCCTTTCTCTTGGAAACAATGACTTACATCAATCCTTTTACATAATTCTTGTTTCTCCTGACATTTCTAACATTGCCCACAATTATCAACTTCCTAAGTCTTTTTGAGCAGGAGAAATCGCAGAACATAGTCATTTCTTCATTGCAGTCCAAAAACAACGCTTTTTTACACTCCTGTCTCCATTTCTCTTGGAAACAATGACTTACATCAATCCTTTTACATAATTCTTGTTTCTCCTGACATTTCTAACATTGCCCACAATTATCAACTTTCTAAGTCTTTCTGAGCAGGAGAAACCGCAAAATATAGTCATTTCTTCATTGCCGTCCAAAAACAACGCTTTTTTACACTCCTGTCTCCCTTTCTCTTGGAAACAATGACTTACATCAATACTTTTACATAATTCTTATTTCTCCTGACATTTCTAACATTGCCCACAATTATCAACTTTCTAAGTCTTTTTGAGCAGGAGAAATCGCAGAACATAGTCATTTCTTCATTGCAGTCCAAAAACAACGCTTTTTTACACTCCTGTCTCCATTTCTCTTGGAAACAATGACTTACATCAATCCTTTTACATAATTCTTGTTTCTCCTGACATTTCTAACATTGCCCACAATTATCAACTTTCTAAGTCTTTCTGAGCAGGAGAAACCGCAAAATATAGTAATTTCTTCATTGCCGTCCAAAAACAACGCTTTTTTACACTCCTGTCTCCCTTTCTCCTGGAAACAATGACTTACATCAATCCTTTTACATAATTCTTGTTTCTCATGACATTTCTAACATTGCCAACAATTATCAACTTTCTAAGTCTTTCTGAGCAGGAGAAATCGCAAAACATAGTCATTTCTTCATTGCCGTCCAAAAACAACACTTTTTTACACTCCTGTCTCCCTTTCTCTTGGAAACAATGACTTACATCAATACTTTTACATAATTCTTGTTTCTCCTGACATTTCTAACATTGCCCACAATTATCAACTTTCTAAGTCTTTTTGAGCAGGAGAAATCGCAGAACATAGTCATTTCTTCATTGCAGTCCAAAAACAACGCTTTTTTACACTCCTGTCTCCATTTCTCTTGGAAACAATGACTTACATCAATCCTTTTACATAATTCTTGTTTCTCCTGACATTTCTAACATTGCCCACAATTATCAACTTTCTAAGTCTTTCTGAGCAGGAGAAACCGCAAAATATAGTCATTTCTCCATTGCCGTCCAAAAACAACGCTTTTTTACACTCCTGTCTCCCTTTCTTCTGGAAACAATGACTTACATCAATCCTTTTACATAATTCTTGTTTCTCATGACATTTCTAACATTGCCCACAATTATCAACTTTCTAAGTCTTTCTGAGCAAGAGAAATCGCAAAACAGTCATTTCTTCATTGCCGTCCAAAAACAATGCTTTTTTACACTCCAGTCTCCCTTTCTCTTGGAAACAATGACTTACATCAATCCTTTTACATAATTCTTGTTTCTCCTGACATTTCTAACATTGCCCACAAATATCAACTTTCTAAGTCTTTCTGAGCAGGAGAAATCGCAGAACATAGTCATTTCTTCATTGCAGTCCAAAAACAACGCTTTTTTACACTCCAGTCTCCCTTTCTCTTGGAAACAATGACTTACATCAATCCTTTTACATAATTCTTGTTTCTCCTGACATTTCTAACATTGCCCACAAATATCAACTTTCTAAGTCTTTCTGAGCAGGAGAAATCGCAAAACATAGTCATTTCTTCATTGCAGTCCAAAAACAACGCTTTTTTTACACTCCAGTCTCCCTTTCTCTTGGAAACAATGACTGACATCAATCCTTTTACATAATTCTTGTTTCTCATGACATTTCTAACATTGCCCACAATTATTAACTTTCTAAGTCTTTCTGAGCAGGAGAAATCGCAAAACATAGTCATTTCTTCATTGCAGTCCAAAAACAACGCTTTTTTACACTCCAGTCTCCCTTTCTCTTGGAAACAATGACTTACATCAATCCTTTTACATAATTCTTGTTTCTCCTGACATTTCTAACATTGCCCACAATTATCAACTTTCTAAGTCTTTCTGAGCAGGAGAAACCGCAAAATATAGTCATTTCTTCATTGCCGTCCAAAAACAACGCTTTTTTTACACTCCTGTCTCCCTTTCTCCTGGAAACAATTACTTACATCAATCCTTTTACATAATTCTTGTTTCTCATGACATTTCTAACATTGCCCACAATTATCAACTTTCTAAGTCTTTCTGAGCAGGAGAAATCGCAAAATATAGTAATTTCTTCATTGCCGTCCAAAAACAACGCTTTTTTACACTCCTGTCTCCCCTTCTCCTGGAAACAATGACTTACATCAATCCTTTTACATAATTCTTGTTTCTCATGACATTTCTAACATTGCCCACAAATATCAACTTTCTAAGTCTTTCTGAGCAGGAGAAATCGCAAAACATAGTCATTTCTTCATTGCAGTCCAAAAACAACGCTTTTTTACACTCCAGTCTCCCTTTCTCTTGGAAACAATGACTTACATCAATCCTTTTACATAATTCTTGTTTCTCATGACATTTCTAACATTGTCCACAATTATCAACTTTCTAAGTCTTTCTGAGCAGGAGAAATCGCAAAACATAGTCATTTCTTCATTGCAGTCCAAAAACAACGCTTTTTTACACTCCAGTCTCCCTTTCTCTTGGAAACAATGACTTACATCAATCCTTTTACATAATTCTTGTTTCTCCTGACATTTCTAACATTGCCCACAATTATCAACTTTCTAAGTCTTTCTGAGCAGGAGAAACCGCAAAATATAGTCATTTCTTCATTGCCGTCCAAAAACAACACTTTTTTACACTCCTGTCTCCCTTTCTCCTGGAAACAATGACTTACATCAATCCTTTTACATAATTCTTGTTTCTCATGACATTTCTAACATTGCCCACAATTATCAACTTTCTAAGTCTTTCTGAGCAGGAGAAATCGCAAAACATAGTCATTTCTTCATTGCCGTCCAAAAACAACACTTTTTTACACTCCTGTCTCCCTTTCTCTTGGAAACAATGACTTACATCAATACTTTAACATAATTCTTGTTTCTCCTGACATTTCTAACATTGCCCACAATTATCAACTTTCTAAGTCTTTCTGAGCAAGAGAAATCGCAAAACAGTCATTTATTCATTGCCGTCCAAAAACAATGCTTTTTTACACTCCAGTCTCCCTTTCTCTTGGAAACAATGACTTACATCAATCCTTTTACATAATTCTTATTTCTCCTGACATTTCTAACATTGCCCACAATTATCAACTTCCTAAGTCTTTTTGAGCAGGAGAAATCGCAGAACATAGTCATTTCTTCATTGCAGTCCAAAAAACAACGCTTTTTTACACTCCTGTCTCCATTTCTCTTGGAAACAATGACTTACATCAATCCTTTTACATAATTCTTGTTTCTCCTGACATTTCTAACATTGCCCACAATTATCAACTTTCTAAGTCTTTCTGAGCAGGAGAAACCGCAAAATATAGTCATTTCTTCATTGCCGTCCAAAAACAACGCTTTTTTACACTCCTGTCTCCCTTTCTCTTGGAAACAATGACTTACATCAATACTTTTACATAATTCTTATTTCTCCTGACATTTCTAACATTGCCCACAATTATCAACTTTCTAAGTCTTTTTGAGCAGGAGAAATCGCAGAACATAGTCATTTCTTCATTGCAGTCCAAAAACAACGCTTTTTTACACTCCTGTCTCCATTTCTCTTGGAAACAATGACTTACATCAATCCTTTTACATAATTCTTGTTTCTCCTGACATTTCTAACATTGCCCACAATTATCAACTTTCTAAGTCTTTCTGAGCAGGAGAAACCGCAAAATATAGTAATTTCTTCATTGCCGTCCAAAAACAACGCTTTTTTACACTCCTGTCTCCCTTTCTCCTGGAAACAATGACTTACATCAATCCTTTTACATAATTCTTGTTTCTCATGACATTTCTAACATTGCCAACAATTATCAACTTTCTAAGTCTTTCTGAGCAGGAGAAATCGCAAAACATAGTCATTTCTTCATTGCCGTCCAAAAACAACACTTTTTTACACTCCTGTCTCCCTTTCTCTTGGAAACAATGACTTACATCAATACTTTTACATAATTCTTGTTTCTCCTGACATTTCTAACATTGCCCACAATTATCAACTTTCTAAGTCTTTTTGAGCAGGAGAAATCGCAGAACATAGTCATTTCTTCATTGCAGTCCAAAAACAACGCTTTTTTACACTCCTGTCTCCATTTCTCTTGGAAACAATGACTTACATCAATCCTTTTACATAATTCTTGTTTCTCCTGACATTTCTAACATTGCCCACAATTATCAACTTTCTAAGTCTTTCTGAGCAGGAGAAACCGCAAAATATAGTCATTTCTCCATTGCCGTCCAAAAACAACGCTTTTTTACACTCCTGTCTCCCTTTCTTCTGGAAACAATGACTTACATCAATCCTTTTACATAATTCTTGTTTCTCATGACATTTCTAACATTGCCCACAATTATCAACTTTCTAAGTCTTTCTGAGCAAGAGAAATCGCAAAACAGTCATTTATTCATTGCCGTCCAAAAACAATGCTTTTTTACACTCCAGTCTCCCTTTCTCTTGGAAACAATGACTTACATCAATCCTTTTACATAATTCTTGTTTCTCCTGACATTTCTAACATTGCCCACAAATATCAACTTTCTAAGTCTTTCTGAGCAGGAGAAATCGCAAAACATAGTCATTTCTTCATTGCAGTCCAAAAACAACGCTTTTTTTACACTCCAGTCTCCCTTTCTCTTGGAAACAATGACTGACATCAATCCTTTTACATAATTCTTGTTTCTCATGACATTTCTAACATTGCCCACAATTATTAACTTTCTAAGTCTTTCTGAGCAGGAGAAATCGCAAAACATAGTCATTTCTTCATTGCAGTCCAAAAACAACGCTTTTTTACACTCCAGTCTCCCTTTCTCTTGGCAACAATGACTTACATCAATCCTTTTACATAATTCTTATTTCTCATGACATTTCTACCATTGCCCACAATTATCAACTTTCTAAGTCTTTCTGAGCAGGAGAAATCGCAAAACATAGTAATTTCTTCATTGCCGTCCAAAAACAACGCTTTTTTACACTCCTGTCTCCCTTTCTCCTGGAAACAATGACTTACATCAATCCTTTTACATAATTCTTGTTTCTCCTGACATTTCTAACATTGCCCACAAATATCAACTTTCTAAGTCTTTCTGAGCAGGAGAAATCGCAAAATATAGTCATTTCTTCATTGCCGTCCAAAAACAACGCTTTTTTACACTCCTGTCTCCCTTTCTCCTGGAAACAATGACTTACATCAATAATTTTACATAATTCTTGTTTCTCATGACATTTCTAACATTGCCCACAATTATCAACTTTCTAAGTCTTTCTGAGCAAGAGAAATCGCAAAACAGTCATTTATTCATTGCCGTCCAAAAACAATGCTTTTTTACACTCCAGTCTCCCTTTCTCTTGGAAACAATGACTTACATCAATCCTTTTACATAATTCTTGTTTCTCATGACATTTCTAACATTGTCCACAATTATCAACTTTCTAAGTCTTTCTGAGCAGGAGAAATCGCAAAACATAGTCATTTCTTCATTGCCGTCCAAAAATAACGCTTTTTTACACTCCTGTCCCCCTTTCTCTTGGAAACAATGACTTACATCAATACTTTTACATAATTCTTGTTTCTCCTGACATTTCTAACTTTGCCCACAATTATCAACTTTCTAAGTCTTTTTGAGCAGGAGAAATCGCAGAACATAGTCATTTCTTCATTGCAGTCCAAAAACAACGCTTTTTTACACTCCTGTCTCCATTTCTCTTGGAAACAATGACTTACATCAATCCTTTTACATAATTCTTGTTTCTCCTGACATTTCTAACATTGCCCACAATTATCAACTTTCTAAGTCTTTCTGAGCAGGAGAAACCGCAAAATATAGTCATTTCTTCATTGCCGTCCAAAAACAACGCTTTTTTTACACTCCTGTCTCCCTTTCTCCTGGAAACAATGACTTACATCAATCCTTTTACATAATTCTTGTTTCTCATGACATTTCTAACATTGCCCACAATTATCAACTTTCTAAGTCTTTCTGAGCAGGAGAAATCGCAAAATATAGTAATTTCTTCATTGCCGTCCAAAAACAACGCTTTTTTACACTCCTGTCTCCCCTTCTCCTGGAAACAATGACTTACATCAATCCTTTTACATAATTCTTGTTTCTCATGACATTTCTAACATTGCCCACAAATATCAACTTTCTAAGTCTTTCTGAGCAGGAGAAATCGCAAAACATAGTCATTTCTTCATTGCAGTCCAAAAACAACGCTTTTTTACACTCCAGTCTCCCTTTCTCTTGGAAACAATGACTTACATCAATCCTTTTACATAATTCTTGTTTCTCCTGACATTTCTAACATTGCCCACAATTATCAACTTTCTAAGTCTTTCTGAGCAGGAGAAACCGCAAAATATAGTCATTTCTTCATTGCCGTCCAAAAACAACGCTTTTTTTACACTCCTGTCTCCCTTTCTCCTGGAAACAATGACTTACATCAATCCTTTTACATAATTCTTGTTTCTCCTGACATTTCTAACATTGCCCACAATTATCAACTTTCTAAGTCTTTCTGAGCAGGAGAAATCGCAAAATATAGTAATTTCTTCATTGCCGTCCAAAAACAACGCTTTTTTACACTCCTGTCTCCCCTTCTCCTGGAAACAATGACTTACATCAATCCTTTTACATAATTCTTGTTTCTCATGACATTTCTAACATTGCCCACAAATATCAACTTTCTAAGTCTTTCTGAGCAGGAGAAATCGCAAAACATAGTCATTTCTTCATTGCAGTCCAAAAACAACGCTTTTTTACACTCCAGTCTCCCTTTCTCTTGGAAACAATGACTTACATCAATCCTTTTACATAATTCTTGTTTCTCATGACATTTCTAACATTGTCCACAATTATCAACTTTCTAAGTCTTTCTGAGCAGGAGAAACCGCAAAATATAGTAATTTCTTCATTGCCGTCCAAAAACAACACTTTTTTACACTCCTGTCTCCCTTTCTCCTGGAAACAATGACTTACATCAATCCTTTTACATAATTCTTGTTTCTCATGACATTTCTAACATTGCCCACAATTATCAACTTTCTAAGTCTTTCTGAGCAGGAGAAATCGCAAAACATAGTCATTTCTTCATTGCCGTCCAAAAACAACACTTTTTTACACTCCTGTCTCCCTTTCTCTTGGAAACAATGACTTACATCAATACTTTTACATAATTCTTGTTTCTCCTGACATTTCTAACATTGCCCACAATTATCAACTTTCTAAGTCTTTCTGAGCAAGAGAAATCGCAAAACAGTCATTTATTCATTGCCGTCCAAAAACAATGCTTTTTTACACTCCAGTCTCCCTTTCTCTTGGAAACAATGACTTACATCAATCCTTTTACATAATTCTTGTTTCTCCTGACATTTCTAACATTGATCACAATTATCAACTTTCTAAGTCTTTCTGAGCAGGAGAAACCGCAAAATATAGTAATTTCTTCATTGCCGTCCAAAAACAACACTTTTTTACACTCCTGTCTCCCTTTCTCCTGGAAACAATGACTTACATCAATCCTTTTACATAATTCTTGTTTCTCATGACATTTCTAACATTGCCCACAATTATCAACTTTCTAAGTCTTTCTGAGCAGGAGAAATCGCAAAACATAGTCATTTCTTCATTGCCGTCCAAAAACAACACTTTTTTACACTCCTGTCTCCCTTTCTCTTGGAAACAATGACTTACATCAATACTTTTACATAATTCTTGTTTCTCCTGACATTTCTAACATTGCCCACAATTATCAACTTTCTAAGTCTTTCTGAGCAAGAGAAATCGCAAAACAGTCATTTATTCATTGCCGTCCAAAAACAATGCTTTTTTACACTCCAGTCTCCCTTTCTCTTGGAAACAATGACTTACATCAATCCTTTTACATAATTCTTGTTTCTCCTGACATTTCTAACATTGCCCACAATTATCAACTTCCTAAGTCTTTTTGAGCAGGAGAAATCGCAGAACATAGTCATTTCTTCATTGCAGTCCAAAAAACAACGCTTTTTTACACTCCTGTCTCCATTTCTCTTGGAAACAATGACTTACATCAATCCTTTTACATAATTCTTGTTTCTCCTGACATTTCTAACATTGCCCACAATTATCAACTTTCTAAGTCTTTCTGAGCAGGAGAAACCGCAAAATATAGTCATTTCTTCATTGCCGTCCAAAAACAACGCTTTTTTACACTCCTGTCTCCCTTTCTCTTGGAAACAATGACTTACATCAATACTTTTACATAATTCTTATTTCTCCTGACATTTCTAACATTGCCCACAATTATCAACTTTCTAAGTCTTTTTGAGCAGGAGAAATCGCAGAACATAGTCATTTCTTCATTGCAGTCCAAAAACAACGCTTTTTTACACTCCTGTCTCCATTTCTCTTGGAAACAATGACTTACATCAATCCTTTTACATAATTCTTGTTTCTCCTGACATTTCTAACATTGCCCACAATTATCAACTTTCTAAGTCTTTCTGAGCAGGAGAAACCGCAAAATATAGTAATTTCTTCATTGCCGTCCAAAAACAACGCTTTTTTACACTCCTGTCTCCCTTTCTCCTGGAAACAATGACTTACATTAATCCTTTTACATAATTCTTGTTTCTCATGACATTTCTAACATTGCCAACAATTATCAACTTTCTAAGTCTTTCTGAGCAGGAGAAATCGCAGAACATAGTCATTTCTTCATTGCAGTCCAAAAACAACGCTTTTTTACACTCCAGTCTCCCTTTCTCTTGGAAACAATGACTTACATCAATCCTTTTACATAATTCTTGTTTCTCCTGACATTTCTAACATTGCCCACAAATATCAACTTTCTAAGTCTTTCTGAGCAGGAGAAATCGCAAAACATAGTCATTTCTTCATTGCAGTCCAAAAACAACGCTTTTTTTACACTCCAGTCTCCCTTTCTCTTGGAAACAATGACTGACATCAATCCTTTTACATAATTCTTGTTTCTCATGACATTTCTAACATTGCCCACAATTATTAACTTTCTAAGTCTTTCTGAGCAGGAGAAATCGCAAAACATAGTCATTTCATCATTGCAGTGCAAAAACAACGCTTTTTTACACTCCAGTCTCCCTTTCTCTTGGCAACAATGACTTACATCAATCCTTTTACATAATTCTTATTTCTCATGACATTTCTACCATTGCCCACAATTATCAACTTTCTAAGTCTTTCTGAGCAGGAGAAATCGCAAAACATAGTAATTTCTTCATTGCCGTCCAAAAACAACGCTTTTTTACACTCCTGTCTCCCTTTCTCCTGGAAACAATGACTTACATCAATCCTTTTACATAATTCTTGTTTCTCCTGACATTTCTAACATTGCCCACAATTATCAACTTTCTAAGTCTTTCTGAGCAGGAGAAACCGCAAAATATAGTCATTTCTTCATTGCCGTCCAAAAACAACGCTTTTTTACACTCCTGTCTCCCTTTCTCTTGGAAACAATGACTTACATCAATACTTTTACATAATTCTTATTTCTCCTGACATTTCTAACATTGACATATCTAACATTGTCCACAAATATCAACTTTCTAAGTCTTTCTGAGCAGGAGAAATCGCAAAACATAGTCATTTCTTCATTGCAGTCCAAAAACAACGCTTTTTTTACACTCCAGTCTCCCTTTCTCTTGGAAACAATGACTTACATCAATCCTTTTACATAATTCTTGTTTCTCATGACATTTCTAACATTGTCCACAATTATCAACTTTCTAAGTCTTTCTGAGCAGGAGAAATCGCAAAACATAGTAATTTCTTCATTGCCGTCCAAAAATAACGCTTTTTTACACTCCTGTCCCCCTTTCTCTTGGAAACAATGACTTACATCAATACTTTTACATAATTCTTGTTTCTCCTGACATTTCTAACATTGCCCACAATTATCAACTTTCTAAGTCTTTTTGAGCAGGAGAAATCGCAGAACATAGTCATTTCTTCATTGCAGTCCAAAAACAACGCTTTTTTACACTCCTGTCTCCATTTCTCTTGGAAACAATGACTTACATCAATCCTTTTACATAATTCTTGTTTCTCCTGACATTTCTAACATTGCCCACAAATATCAACTTTCTAAGTCTTTCTGAGCAGGAGAAATCGCAAAATATAGTCATTTCTTCATTGCCGTCCAAAAACAACGCTTTTTTACACTCCTGTCTCCCTTTCTCCTGGAAACAATGACTTACATCAATAATTTTACATAATTCTTGTTTCTCATGACATTTCTAACATTGCCCACAATTATCAACTTTCTAAGTCTTTCTGAGCAAGAGAAATCGCAAAACAGTCATTTATTCATTGCCGTCCAAAAACAATGCTTTTTTACACTCCAGTCTCCCTTTCTCTTGGAAACAATGACTTACATCAATACTTTTACATAATTCTTGTTTCTCCTGACATTTCTAACATTGCCCACAAATATCAACTTTCTAAGTCTTTCTGAGCAGGAGAAATCGCAAAACATAGTCATTTCTTCATTGCAGTCCAAAAACAACGCTTTTTTACACTCCAGTCTCCCTTTCTCTTGGAAACAATGACTTACATCAATCCTTTTACATAATTCTTGTTTCTCATGACATTTCTAACATTGTCCACAAATATCAACTTTCTAAGTCTTTCTGAGCAGGAGAAATCGCAAAACATAGTCATTTCTTCATTGCAGTCCAAAAACAACGCTTTTTTACACTCCAGTCTCCCTTTCTCTTGGAAACAATGACTTACATCAATCCTTTTACATAATCATCATCATCATCATCAGTTATTTATATAGCGCCACTAATTCCGCAGCGCTGTACAGAGAACTCATTCACATCAGTCCCTGCCCCATTGGAGCTTACAGTCTAAATTCCTTAATATAGACACACTCACACAAAGACAGACAGAGAGGGAGACACTAGGGTCAATTTTTGATTGCAGCCAATTAACCTACCAGTATGTTTTTGGAGTGTGGGAGGAAACCGGAGCACCCGGAGGAAACCCACGCAAACACAGGGAGAACATACAAACTCCACACAGATAAGGCCATGGTTGGGAATCCAACTCATGACCCCAGTGCTGTGAGGCAGACGTGCTAACCACTAGGCCACTGTGCTACATAATTCTTGTTTCTCATGACATTTCTAACATTGTCCACAATTATCAACTTTCTAAGTCTTTCTGAGCAGGAGAAATCGCAAAACATAGTCATTTCTTCATTGCCGTCCAAAAATAACGCTTTTTTACACTCCTGTCCCCCTTTCTCTTGGAAACAATGACTTACATCAATACTTTTACATAATTCTTGTTTCTCCTGACATTTCTAACATTGCCCACAATTATCAACTTTCTAAGTCTTTTTGAGCAGGAGAAATCGCAGAACATAGTCATTTCTTCATTGCAGTCCAAAAAAACGCTTTTTTACACTCCTGTCTCCATTTCTCTTGGAAACAATGACTTACATCAATCCTTTTACATAATTCTTGTTTCTCCTGACATTTCTAACATTGCCCACAATTATCAACTTTCTAAGTCTTTCTGAGCAGGAGAAACCGCAAAATATAGTCATTTCTTCATTGCCGTCCAAAAACAACGCTTTTTTACACTCCTGTCTCCCTTTCTCCTGGAAACAATGACTTACATCAATCCTTTTACATAATTCTTGTTTCTCATGACATTTCTAACATTGCCCACAATTATCAACTTTCTAAGTCTTTCTGAGCAGGAGAAATCGCAAAACATAGTCATTTCTTCATTGCAGTCCAAAAACAACGCTTTTTTACACTCCAGTCTCCCTTTCTCTTGGAAACAATGACTTACATCAATCCTTTTACATAATTCTTGTTTCTCATGACATTTCTAACATTGTCCACAATTATCAACTTTCTAAGTCTTTCTGAGCAGGAGAAATCGCAGAACATAGTCATTTCTTCATTGCAGTCCAAAAACAACGCTTTTTTACACTCCTGTCTCCATTTCTCTTGGAAACAATGACTTACATCAATCCTTTTACATAATTCTTGTTTCTCATGACATTTCTAACATTGTCCACAAATATCAACTTTCTAAGTGTTTCTGAGCAGGAGAAATCGCAAAACATAGTCATTTCTTCATTGCAGTCCAAAAACAACGCTTTTTTACACTCCTGTCTCCATTTCTCTTGGAAACAATGACTTACATCAATCCTTTTACATAATTCTTGTTTCTCATGACATTTCTAACATTGTCCACAATTATCAACTTTCTAAGTCTTTCTGAGCAGGAGAAATCGCAAAACATAGTCATTTCTTCATTGCAGTCCAAAAACAACGCTTTTTTACACTCCAGTCTCCCTTTCTCTTGGAAACAATGACTTACATCAATCCTTTTACATAATTCTTGTTTCTCCTGACATTTCTAACATTGCCCACAATTATCAACTTTCTAAGTCTTTCTGAGCAGGAGAAATCGCAAAATATAGTCATTTCTTCATTGCCGTCCAAAAACAACGCTTTTTTACACTCCTGTCTCCCTTTCTCCTGTAAACAATGACTTACATCAATCCTTTTACATAATTCTTGTTTCTCATGACATTTCTAACATTGCCCACAATTATCAACTTTCTAAGTCTTTCTGAGCAGTAGAAATCGCAAAATATAGTAATTTCTTCATTGCCGTCCAAAAACAACGCTTTTTTACACTCCTGTCTCCCCTTCTCCTGGAAACAATGACTTACATCAATCCTTTTACATAATTCTTGTTTCTCATGACATTTCTAACATTGCCAACAATTATCAACTTTCTAAGTCTTTCTGAGCAAGAGAAATCGCAAAACAGTCATTTATTCATTGCCGTCCAAAAACAATGCTTTTTTACACTCCAGTCTCCCTTTCTCTTGGAAACAATGACTTACATCAATCCTTTTACATAATTCTTGTTTCTCCTGACATTTCTAACATTGCCCACAATTATCAACTTCCTAAGTCTTTTTGAGCAGGAGAAATCGCAGAACATAGTCATTTCTTCATTGCAGTCCAAAAACAACGCTTTTTTACACTCCTGTCTCCATTTCTCTTGGAAACAATGACTTACATCAATCCTTTTACATAATTCTTGTTTCTCCTGACATTTCTAACATTGCCCACAATTATCAACTTTCTAAGTCTTTCTGAGCAGGAGAAACCGCAAAATATAGTCATTTCTTCATTGCAGTCCAAAAACAACGCTTTTTTACACTCCAGTCTCCCTTTCTCTTGGAAACAATGACTTACATCAATACTTTTACATAATTCTTGTTTCTCCTGACATTTCTAACATTGCCCACAATTATCAACTTTCTAAGTCTTTCTGAGCAAGAGAAATCGCAAAACAGTCATTTATTCATTGCCGTCCAAAAACAATGCTTTTTTACACTCCAGTCTCCCTTTCTCTTGGAAACAATGACTTACATCAATCCTTTTACATAATTCTTGTTTCTCCTGACATTTCTAACATTGCCCACAATTATCAACTTCCTAAGTCTTTTTGAGCAGGAGAAATCGCAGAACATAGTCATTTCTTCATTGCAGTCCAAAAACAACGCTTTTTTACACTCCTGTCTCCATTTCTCTTGGAAACAATGACTTACATCAATCCTTTACATAATTCTTGTTTCTCCTGACATTTCTAACATTGCCCACAATTATCAACTTTCTAAGTCTTTCTGAGCAGGAGAAACCGCAAAATATAGTCATTTCTTCATTGCCGTCCAAAAACAACGCTTTTTTACACTCCTGTCTCCCTTTCTCTTGGAAACAATGACTTACATCAATACTTTTACATAATTCTTATTTCTCCTGACATTTCTAACATTGCCCACAATTATTAACTTTCTAAGTCTTTTTGAGCAGGAGAAATCGCAGAACATAGTCATTTCTTCATTGCAGTCCAAAAACAACGCTTTTTTACACTCCTGTCTCCATTTCTCTTGGAAACAATGACTTACATCAATCCTTTTACATAATTCTTGTTTCTCCTGACATTTCTAACATTGCCCACAATTATCAACTTTCTAAGTCTTTCTGAGCAGGAGAAACCGCAAAATATAGTAATTTCTTCATTGCCGTCCAAAAACAATGCTTTTTTACACTCCTGTCTCCCTTTCTCCTGGAAACAATGACTTACATCAATCCTTTTACATAATTCTTGTTTCTCATGACATTTCTAACATTGCCAACAATTATCAACTTTCTAAGTCTTTCTGAGCAGGAGAAATCGCAAAACATAGTCATTTCTTCATTGCCGTCCAAAAACAACACTTTTTTACACTCCTGTCTCCCTTTCTCTTGGAAACAATGACTTACATCAATACTTTTACATAATTCTTGTTTCTCCTGACATTTCTAACATTGCCCACAATTATCAACTTTCTAAGTCTTTTTGAGCAGGAGAAATCGCAGAACATAGTCATTTCTTCATTGCAGTCCAAAAACAACGCTTTTTTACACTCCTGTCTCCATTTCTCTTGGAAACAATGACTTACATCAATCCTTTTACATAATTCTTGTTTCTCCTGACATTTCTAACATTGCCCACAATTATCAACTTTCTAAGTCTTTCTGAGCAGGAGAAACCGCAAAATATAGTCATTTCTCCATTGCCGTCCAAAAACAACGCTTTTTTACACTCCTGTCTCCCTTTCTTCTGGAAACAATGACTTACATCAATCCTTTTACATAATTCTTGTTTCTCATGACATTTCTAACATTGCCCACAATTATCAACTTTCTAAGTCTTTCTGAGCAGGAGAAATCGCAGAACATAGTCATTTCTTCATTGCAGTCCAAAAACAACGCTTTTTTACACTCCAGTCTCCCTTTCTCTTGGAAACAATGACTTACATCAATCCTTTTACATAATTCTTGTTTCTCCTGACATTTCTAACATTGCCCACAAATATCAACTTTCTAAGTCTTTCTGAGCAGGAGAAATCGCAAAACATAGTCATTTCTTCATTGCAGTCCAAAAACAACGCTTTTTTTACACTCCAGTCTCCCTTTCTCTTGGAAACAATGACTGACATCAATCCTTTTACATAATTCTTGTTTCTCATGACATTTCTAACATTGCCCACAATTATTAACTTTCTAAGTCTTTCTGAGCAGGAGAAATCGCAAAACATAGTCATTTCTTCATTGCAGTCCAAAAACAACGCTTTTTTACACTCCAGTCTCCCTTTCTCTTGGCAACAATGACTTACATCAATCCTTTTACATAATTCTTATTTCTCATGACATTTCTACCATTGCCCACAATTATCAACTTTCTAAGTCTTTCTGAGCAGGAGAAATCGCAAAACATAGTAATTTCTTCATTGCCGTCCAAAAACAACGCTTTTTTACACTCCTGTCTCCCTTTCTCCTGGAAACAATGACTTACATCAATCCTTTTACATAATTCTTGTTTCTCCTGACATTTCTAACATTGCCCACAAATATCAACTTTCTAAGTCTTTCTGAGCAGGAGAAATCGCAAAATATAGTCATTTCTTCATTGCCGTCCAAAAACAACGCTTTTTTACACTCCTGTCCCCCTTTCTCCTGGAAACAATGACTTACATCAATAATGTTACATAATTCTTGTTTCTCATGACATTTCTAACATTGCCCACAATTATCAACTTTCTAAGTCTTTCTGAGCAAGAGAAATCGCAAAACAGTCATTTATTCATTGCCGTCCAAAAACAATGCTTTTTTACACTCCAGTCTCCCTTTCTCTTGGAAACAATGACTTACATCAATACTTTTACATAATTCTTGTTTCTCCTGACATTTCTAACATTGCCCACAAATATCAACTTTCTAAGTCTTTCTGAGCAGGAGAAATCGCAAAACATAGTCATTTCTTCATTGCAGTCCAAAAACAACGCTTTTTTACACTCCAGTCTCCCTTTCTCTTGGAAACAATGACTTACATCAATCCTTTTACATAATTCTTGTTTCTCCTGACATTTCTAACATTGCCCACAATTATCAACTTTCTAAGTCTTTCTGAGCAGGAGAAACCGCAAAATATAGTCATTTCTCCATTGCCGTCCAAAAACAACGCTTTTTTACACTCCTGTCTCCCTTTCTTCTGGAAACAATGACTTACATCAATCCTTTTACATAATTCTTGTTTCTCATGACATTTCTAACATTGCCCACAATTATCAACTTTCTAAGTCTTTCTGAGCAGGAGAAATCGCAGAACATAGTCATTTCTTCATTGCAGTCCAAAAACAACGCTTTTTTACACTCCAGTCTCCCTTTCTCTTGGAAACAATGACTTACATCAATCCTTTTACATAATTCTTGTTTCTCCTGACATTTCTAACATTGCCCACAAATATCAACTTTCTAAGTCTTTCTGAGCAGGAGAAATCGCAAAACATAGTCATTTCTTCATTGCAGTCCAAAAACAACGCTTTTTTTACACTCCAGTCTCCCTTTCTCTTGGAAACAATGACTGACATCAATCCTTTTACATAATTCTTGTTTCTCATGACATTTCTAACATTGCCCACAATTATTAACTTTCTAAGTCTTTCTGAGCAGGAGAAATCGCAAAACATAGTCATTTCTTCATTGCAGTCCAAAAACAACGCTTTTTTACACTCCAGTCTCCCTTTCTCTTGGCAACAATGACTTACATCAATCCTTTTACATAATTCTTATTTCTCATGACATTTCTACCATTGCCCACAATTATCAACTTTCTAAGTCTTTCTGAGCAGGAGAAATCGCAAAACATAGTAATTTCTTCATTGCCGTCCAAAAACAACGCTTTTTTACACTCCTGTCTCCCTTTCTCCTGGAAACAATGACTTACATCAATCCTTTTACATAATTCTTGTTTCTCCTGACATTTCTAACATTGCCCACAAATATCAACTTTCTAAGTCTTTCTGAGCAGGAGAAATCGCAAAATATAGTCATTTCTTCATTGCCGTCCAAAAACAACGCTTTTTTACACTCCTGTCTCCCTTTCTCCTGGAAACAATGACTTACATCAATAATTTTACATAATTCTTGTTTGTCATGACATTTCTAACATTGCCCACAATTATCAACTTTCTAAGTCTTTCTGAGCAAGAGAAATCGCAAAACAGTCATTTATTCATTGCCGTCCAAAAACAATGCTTTTTTACACTCCAGTCTCCCTTTCTCTTGGAAACAATGACTTACATCAATACTTTTACATAATTCTTGTTTCTCCTGACATTTCTAACATTGCCCACAAATATCAACTTTCTAAGTCTTTCTGAGCAGGAGAAATCGCAAAACATAGTCATTTCTTCATTGCAGTCCAAAAACAACGCTTTTTTACACTCCAGTCTCCCTTTCTCTTGGAAACAATGACTTACATCAATCCTTTTACATAATTCTTGTTTCTCATGACATTTCTAACATTGTCCACAAATATCAACTTTCTAAGTCTTTCTGAGCAGGAGAAATCGCAAAACATAGTCATTTCTTCATTGCAGTCCAAAAACAACGCTTTTTTTACACTCCAGTCTCCCTTTCTCTTGGAAACAATGACTTACATCAATCCTTTTACATAATTCTTGTTTCTCCTGACATTTCTAACATTGCCCACAATTATCAACTTTCTAAGTCTTTTTGAGCAGGAGAAATCGCAGAACATAGTCATTTCTTCATTGCAGTCCAAAAACAACGCTTTTTTACACTCCTGTCTCCATTTCTCTTGGAAACAATGACTTACATCAATCCTTTTACATAATTCTTGTTTCTCCTGACATTTCTAACATTGCCCACAAATATCAACTTTCTAAGTCTTTCTGAGCAGGAGAAATCGCAAAACATAGTCATTTCTTCATTGCCGTCCAAAAATAACGCTTTTTTACACTCCTGTCCCCCTTTCTCTTGGAAACAATGACTTACATCAATACTTTTACATAATTCTTGTTTCTCCTGACATTTCTAACATTGCCCACAATTATCAACTTTCTAAGTCTTTTTGAGCAGGAGAAATCGCAGAACATAGTCATTTCTTCATTGCAGTCCAAAAACAACGCTTTTTTACACTCCTGTCTCCATTTCTCTTGGAAACAATGACTTACATCAATCCTTTTACATAATTCTTGTTTCTCCTGACATTTCTAACATTGCCCACAAATATCAACTTTCTAAGTCTTTCTGAGCAGGAGAAATCGCAAAATATAGTCATTTCTTCATTGCCGTCCAAAAACAACGCTTTTTTACACTCCTGTCTCCCTTTCTCCTGGAAACAATGACTTACATCAATAATTTTACATAATTCTTGTTTCTCATGACATTTCTAACATTGCCCACAATTATCAACTTTCTAAGTCTTTCTGAGCAAGAGAAATCGCAAAACAGTCATTTATTCATTGCCGTCCAAAAACAATGCTTTTTTACACTCCAGTCTCCCTTTCTCTTGGAAACAATGACTTACATCAATACTTTTACATAATTCTTGTTTCTCCTGACATTTCTAACATTGCCCACAAATATCAACTTTCTAAGTCTTTCTGAGCAGGAGAAATCGCAAAACATAGTCATTTCTTCATTGCAGTCCAAAAACAACGCTTTTTTACACTCCAGTCTCCCTTTCTCTTGGAAACAATGACTTACATCAATCCTTTTACATAATTCTTGTTTCTCATGACATTTCTAACATTGTCCACAAATATCAACTTTCTAAGTCTTTCTGAGCAGGAGAAATCGCAAAACATAGTCATTTCTTCATTGCAGTCCAAAAACAACTCTTTTTTACACTCCAGTCTCCCTTTCTCTTGGAAACAATGACTTACATCAATCCTTTTACATAATCATCATCATCATCATCATTTATTTATATAGCGCCACTAATTCCGCAGCGCTGTACAGAGAACTCATTCACATCAGTCCCTGCCCCATTGGAGCTTACAGTCTAAATTCCTTAATATAGACACACTCACACAAAGACAGACAGAGAGGGAGACACTAGGGTCAATTTTTGATTGCAGCCAATTAACCTACCAGTATGTTTTTGGAGTGTGGGAGGAAACCGGAGCACCCGGAGGAAACCCACGCAAACACAGGGAGAACATACAAACTCCACACAGATAAGGCCATGGTTGGGAATCGAACTCATGACCCCAGTGCTGTGAGGCAGACGTGCTAACCACTAGGCCACTGTGCTACATAATTCTTGTTTCTCATGACATTTCTAACATTGTCCACAATTATCAACTTTCTAAGTCTTTCTGAGCAGGAGAAATCGCAAAACATAGTCATTTCTTCATTGCCGTCCAAAAATAACGCTTTTTTACACTCCTGTCCCCCTTTCTCTTGGAAACAATGACTTACATCAATACTTTTACATAATTCTTGTTTCTCCTGACATTTCTAACATTGCCCACAATTATCAACTTTCTAAGTCTTTTTGAGCAGGAGAAATCGCAGAACATAGTCATTTCTTCATTGCAGTCCAAAAAAACGCTTTTTTACACTCATGTCTCCATTTCTCTTGGAAACAATGACTTACATCAATCCTTTTACATAATTCTTGTTTCTCCTGACATTTCTAACATTGCCCACAATTATCAACTTTCTAAGTCTTTCTGAGCAGGAGAAACCGCAAAATATAGTCATTTCTTCATTGCCGTCCAAAAACAACGCTTTTTTACACTCCTGTCTCCCTTTCTCCTGGAAACAATGACTTACATCAATCCTTTTACATAATTCTTGTTTCTCATGACATTTCTAACATTGCCCACAATTATCAACTTTCTAAGTCTTTCTGAGCAGGAGAAATCGCAAAACATAGTCATTTCTTCATTGCAGTCCAAAAACAACGCTTTTTTACACTCCAGTCTCCCTTTCTCTTGGAAACAATGACTTACATCAATCCTTTTACATAATTCTTGTTTCTCATGACATTTCTAACATTGTCCACAATTATCAACTTTCTAAGTCTTTCTGAGCAGGAGAAATCGCAGAACATAGTCATTTCTTCATTGCAGTCCAAAAACAACGCTTTTTTACACTCCTGTCTCCATTTCTCTTGGAAACAATGACTTACATCAATCCTTTTACATAATTCTTGTTTCTCATGACATTTCTAACATTGTCCACAAATATCAACTTTCTAAGTGTTTCTGAGCAGGAGAAATCGCAAAACATAGTCATTTCTTCATTGCAGTCCAAAAACAACGCTTTTTTACACTCCTGTCTCCATTTCTCTTGGAAACAATGACTTACATCAATCCTTTTACATAATTCTTGTTTCTCATGACATTTCTAACATTGTCCACAATTATCAACTTTCTAAGTCTTTCTGAGCAGGAGAAATCGCAAAACATAGTCATTTCTTCATTGCAGTCCAAAAACAACGCTTGTTTACACTCCAGTCTCCCTTTCTCTTGGAAACAATGACTTACATCAATCCTTTTACATAATTCTTGTTTCTCCTGACATTTCTAACATTGCCCACAATTATCAACTTTCTAAGTCTTTCTGAGCAGGAGAAATCGCAAAATATAGTCATTTCTTCATTGCCGTCCAAAAACAACGCTTTTTTACACTCCTGTCTCCCTTTCTCCTGTAAACAATGACTTACATCAATCCTTTTACATAATTCTTGTTTCTCATGACATTTCTAACATTGCCCACAATTATCAACTTTCTAAGTCTTTCTGAGCAGTAGAAATCGCAAAATATAGTAATTTCTTCATTGCCGTCCAAAAACAACGCTTTTTTACACTCCTGTCTCCCCTTCTCCTGGAAACAATGACTTACATCAATCCTTTTACATAATTCTTGTTTCTCATGACATTTCTAACATTGTCCACAATTATCAACTTTCTAAGTCTTTCTGAGCAGGAGAAACCGCAAAATATAGTCATTTCTTCATTGCAGTCCAAAAACAACGCTTTTTTACACTCCAGTCTCCCTTTCTCTTGGAAACAATGACTTACATCAATACTTTTACATAATTCTTGTTTCTCCTGACATTTCTAACATTGCCCACAATTATCAACTTTCTAAGTCTTTTTGAGCAGGAGAAATCGCAGAACATAGTCATTTCTTCATTGCAGTCCAAAAAAACGCTTTTTTACACTCCTGTCTCCATTTCTCTTGGAAACAATGACTTACATCAATCCTTTTACATAATTCTTGTTTCTCCTGACATTTCTAACATTGCCCACAATTATCAACTTTCTAAGTCTTTCTGAGCAGGAGAAACCGCAAAATATAGTAATTTCTTCATTGCCGTCCAAAAACAACGCTTTTTTACACTCCTGTCTCCCTTTCTCCTGGAAACAATGACTTACATCAATCCTTTTACATAATTCTTGTTTCTCATGACATTTCTAACATTGCCCACAATTATCAACTTTCTAAGTCTTTCTGAGCAGGAGAAATCGCAAAACATAGTCATTTCTTCATTGCAGTCCAAAAACAACGCTTTTTTACACTCCAGTCTCCCTTTCTCTTGGAAACAATGACTTACATCAATCCTTTTACATAATTCTTGTTTCTCATGACATTTCTAACATTGTCCACAATTATCAACTTTCTAAGTCTTTCTGAGCAGGAGAAATCGCAGAACATAGTAATTTCTTCATTGCAGTCCAAAAACAACGCTTTTTTACACTCCTGTCTCCATTTCTCTTGGAAACAATGACTTACATCAATCCTTTTACATAATTCTTGTTTCTCCTGACATTTCTAACATTGCCCACAAATATCAACTTTCTAAGTCTTTCTGAGCAGGAGAAATCGCAAAATATAGTCATTTCTTCATTGCCGTCCAAAAACAACGCTTTTTTACACTCCTGTCTCCCTTTCTCCTGGAAACAATGACTTACATCAATCCTTTTACATAATTCTTGTTTCTCATGACATTTCTAACATTGTCCACAAATATCAACTTTCTAAGTGTTTCTGAGCAGGAGAAATCGCAAAACATAGTCATTTCTTCATTGCAGTCCAAAAACAACGCTTTTTTACACTCCTGTCTCCATTTCTCTTGGAAACAATGACTTACATCAATCCTTTTACATAATTCTTGTTTCTCATGACATTTCTAACATTGTCCACAATTATCAACTTTCTAAGTCTTTCTGAGCAGGAGAAATCGCAAAACATAGTCATTTCTTCATTGCAGTCCAAAAACAACGCTTTTTTACACTCCAGTCTCCCTTTCTCTTGGAAACAATGACTTACATCAATCCTTTTACATAATTCTTGTTTCTCCTGACATTTCTAACATTGCCCACAATTATCAACTTTCTAAGTCTTTCTGAGCAGGAGAAATCGCAAAATATAGTCATTTCTTCATTGCCGTCCAAAAACAACGCTTTTTTACACTCCTGTCTCCCTTTCTCCTGTAAACAATGACTTACATCAATCCTTTTACATAATTCTTGTTTCTCATGACATTTCTAACATTGCCCACAATTATCAACTTTCTAAGTCTTTCTGAGCAGTAGAAATCGCAAAATATAGTAATTTCTTCATTGTCGTCCAAAAACAACGCTTTTTTACACTCCTGTCTCCCCTTCTCCTGGAAACAATGACTTACATCAATCCTTTTACATAATTCTTGTTTCTCATGACATTTCTAACATTGCCAACAATTATCAACTTTCTAAGTCTTTCTGAGCAAGAGAAATCGCAAAACAGTCATTTATTCATTGCCGTCCAAAAACAATGCTTTTTTACACTCCAGTCTCCCTTTCTCTTGGAAACAATGACTTACATCAATCCTTTTACATAATTCTTGTTTCTCCTGACATTTCTAACATTGCCCACAAATATCAACTTTCTAAGTCTTTCTGAGCAGGAGAAATCGCAAAACATAGTCATTTCTTCATTGCAGTCCAAAAACAACGCTTTTTTTACACTCCAGTCTCCCTTTCTCTTGGAAACAATGACTGACATCAATCCTTTTACATAATTCTTGTTTCTCATGACATTTCTAACATTGCCCACAATTATTAACTTTCTAAGTCTTTCTGAGCAGGAGAAATCGCAAAACAGTCATTTCTTCATTGCAGTCCAAAAACAACGCTTTTTTACACTCCAGTCTCCCTTTCTCTTGGCAACAATGACTTACATCAATCCTTTTACATAATTCTTATTTCTCATGACATTTCTACCATTGCCCACAATTATCAACTTTCTAAGTCTTTCTGAGCAGGAGAAATCGCAAAACATAGTAATTTCTTCATTGCCGTCCAAAAACAACGCTTTTTTACACTCCTGTCTCCCTTTCTCCTGGAAACAATGACTTACATCAATACTTTTACATAATTCTTGTTTCTCCTGACATTTCTAACATTGCCCACAAATATCAACTTTCTAAGTCTTTCTGAGCAGGAGAAATCGCAAAATATAGTCATTTCTTCATTGCAGTCCAAAAACAACGCTTTTTTTACACTCCAGTCTCCCTTTCTCTTGGAAACAATGACTTACATCAATCCTTTTACATAATTCTTGTTTCTCATGACATTTCTAACATTGCCCACAAATATCAACTTTCTAAGTCTTTCTGAGCAGGAGAAATCGCAAAATATAGTCATTTCTTCATTGCCGTCGAAAAACAACGCTTTTTTACACTCCTGTCTCCCTTTCTCCTGGAAACAATGACTTACATCAATACTTCTACATAATTCTTGTTTCTCATTACATTTCTAACATTGCCCACAATTATCAACTTTCTAAGTCTTTCTGAGCAAGAGAAATTGCAAAACAGTCATTTCTTCATTGCAGTCCAAAAACAACGCTTTTTTACACTCCAGTCTCCCTTTCTCTTGGAAACAATGACTTACATCAATCCTTTTACATAATTCTTGTTTCTCATGACATTTCTAACATTGTCCACAAATATCAACTTTCTAAGTCTTTCTGAGCAGGAGAAATCGCAAAACATAGTCATTTCTTCATTGCAGTCCAAAAACAACGCTTTTTTACACTCCAGTCTCCCTTTCTCTTGGAAACAATGACTTACATCAATCCTTTTACATAATTCTTGTTTCTCTTGACATTTCTAACATTGCCCACAAATATCAACTTTCTAAGTCTTTCTGAGCAGGAGAAATCGCAAATTATAGTCATTTCTTCATTGCCGTCCAAAAACAACGCTTTTTTACACTCCTGTCTCCCTTTCTCCTGGAAACAATGACTTACATCAATCCTTTTACATAATTCTTGTTTCTCATGACATTTCTAACATTGCCCACAATTATCAACTTTCTAAGTCTTTCTGAGCAAGAGAAATCGCAAAACAGTCATTTATTCATTGCCGTCCAAAAACAATGCTTTTTTACACTCCAGTCTCCCTTTCTCTTGGAAACAATGACTTACATCAATACTTTTACATAATTCTTGTTTCTCCTGACATTTCTAACATTGCCCACAAATATCAACTTTCTAAGTCTTTCTGAGCAGGAGAAATCGCAAAACATAGTCATTTCTTCATTGCAGTCCAAAAACAACGCTTTTTTACACTCCAGTCTCCCTTTCTCTTGGAAACAATGACTTACATCAATCCTTTTACATAATTCTTGTTTCTCATGACATTTCTAACATTGTCCACAAATATCAACTTTCTAAGTCTTTCTGAGCAGGAGAAATCGCAAAACATAGTCATTTCTTCATTGCAGTCCAAAAACAACGCTTTTTTACACTCCAGTCTCCCTTTCTCTTGGAAACAATGACTTACATCAATCCTTTTACATAATTCTTGTTTCTCCTGACATTTCTAACATTGCCCACAATTATCAACTTTCTAAGTCTTTCTGAGCAGGAGAAATCGCAAAATATAGTCATTTCTTCATTGCCGTCCAAAAACAACGCTTTTTTACACTCCTGTCTCCATTTCTCTTGGAAACAATGACTTACATCAATCCTTTTACATAATTCTTGTTTCTCCTGACATTTCTAACATTGCCCACAAATATCAACTTTCTAAGTCTTTCTGAGCAGGAGAAATCGCAAAATATAGTCATTTCTTCATTGCCGTCCAAAAACAACGCTTTTTTACACTCCTGTCTCCCTTTCTCCTGGAAACAATGACTTACATCAATCCTTTTACATAATTCTTGTTTCTCATGACATTTCTAACATTGTCCACAAATATCAACTTTCTAAGTGTTTCTGAGCAGGAGAAATCGCAAAACATAGTCATTTCTTCATTGCAGTCCAAAAACAACGCTTTTTTACACTCCTGTCTCCATTTCTCTTGGAAACAATGACTTACATCAATCCTTTTACATAATTCTTGTTTCTCATGACATTTCTAACATTGTCCACAATTATCAACTTTCTAAGTCTTTCTGAGCAGGAGAAATCGCAAAACATAGTCATTTCTTCATTGCAGTCCAAAAACAACGCTTTTTTACACTCCAGTCTCCCTTTCTCTTGGAAACAATGACTTACATCAATCCTTTTACATAATTCTTGTTTCTCCTGACATTTCTAACATTGCCCACAATTATCAACTTTCTAAGTCTTTCTGAGCAGGAGAAATCGCAAAATATAGTCATTTCTTCATTGCCGTCCAAAAACAACGCTTTTTTACACTCCTGTCTCCCTTTCTCCTGTAAACAATGACTTACATCAATCCTTTTACATAATTCTTGTTTCTCATGACATTTCTAACATTGCCCACAATTATCAACTTTCTAAGTCTTTCTGAGCAGTAGAAATCGCAAAATATAGTAATTTCTTCATTGTCGTCCAAAAACAACGCTTTTTTACACTCCTGTCTCCCCTTCTCCTGGAAACAATGACTTACATCAATCCTTTTACATAATTCTTGTTTCTCATGACATTTCTAACATTGCCAACAATTATCAACTTTCTAAGTCTTTCTGAGCAAGAGAAATCGCAAAACAGTCATTTATTCATTGCCGTCCAAAAACAATGCTTTTTTACACTCCAGTCTCCCTTTCTCTTGGAAACAATGACTTACATCAATCCTTTTACATAATTCTTGTTTCTCCTGACATTTCTAACATTGCCCACAAATATCAACTTTCTAAGTCTTTCTGAGCAGGAGAAATCGCAAAACATAGTCATTTCTTCATTGCAGTCCAAAAACAACGCTTTTTTTACACTCCAGTCTCCCTTTCTCTTGGAAACAATGACTGACATCAATCCTTTTACATAATTCTTGTTTCTCATGACATTTCTAACATTGCCCACAATTATTAACTTTCTAAGTCTTTCTGAGCAGGAGAAATCGCAAAACAGTCATTTCTTCATTGCAGTCCAAAAACAACGCTTTTTTACACTCCAGTCTCCCTTTCTCTTGGCAACAATGACTTACATCAATCCTTTTACATAATTCTTATTTCTCATGACATTTCTACCATTGCCCACAATTATCAACTTTCTAAGTCTTTCTGAGCAGGAGAAATCGCAAAACATAGTAATTTCTTCATTGCCGTCCAAAAACAACGCTTTTTTACACTCCTGTCTCCCTTTCTCCTGGAAACAATGACTTACATCAATACTTTTACATAATTCTTGTTTCTCCTGACATTTCTAACATTGCCCACAAATATCAACTTTCTAAGTCTTTCTGAGCAGGAGAAATCGCAAAATATAGTCATTTCTTCATTGCAGTCCAAAAACAACGCTTTTTTTACACTCCAGTCTCCCTTTCTCTTGGAAACAATGACTTACATCAATCCTTTTACATAATTCTTGTTTCTCATGACATTTCTAACATTGCCCACAAATATCAACTTTCTAAGTCTTTCTGAGCAGGAGAAATCGCAAAATATAGTCATTTCTTCATTGCCGTCGAAAAACAACGCTTTTTTACACTCCTGTCTCCCTTTCTCCTGGAAACAATGACTTACATCAATACTTCTACATAATTCTTGTTTCTCATTACATTTCTAACATTGCCCACAATTATCAACTTTCTAAGTCTTTCTGAGCAAGAGAAATTGCAAAACAGTCATTTCTTCATTGCAGTCCAAAAACAACGCTTTTTTACACTCCAGTCTCCCTTTCTCTTGGAAACAATGACTTACATCAATCCTTTTACATAATTCTTGTTTCTCATGACATTTCTAACATTGTCCACAAATATCAACTTTCTAAGTCTTTCTGAGCAGGAGAAATCGCAAAACATAGTCATTTCTTCATTGCAGTCCAAAAACAACGCTTTTTTACACTCCAGTCTCCCTTTCTCTTGGAAACAATGACTTACATCAATCCTTTTACATAATTCTTGTTTCTCTTGACATTTCTAACATTGCCCACAAATATCAACTTTCTAAGTCTTTCTGAGCAGGAGAAATCGCAAATTATAGTCATTTCTTCATTGCCGTCCAAAAACAACGCTTTTTTACACTCCTGTCTCCCTTTCTCCTGGAAACAATGACTTACATCAATCCTTTTACATAATTCTTGTTTCTCATGACATTTCTAACATTGCCCACAATTATCAACTTTCTAAGTCTTTCTGAGCAAGAGAAATCGCAAAACAGTCATTTATTCATTGCCGTCCAAAAACAATGCTTTTTTACACTCCAGTCTCCCTTTCTCTTGGAAACAATGACTTACATCAATACTTTTACATAATTCTTGTTTCTCCTGACATTTCTAACATTGCCCACAAATATCAACTTTCTAAGTCTTTCTGAGCAGGAGAAATCGCAAAACATAGTCATTTCTTCATTGCAGTCCAAAAACAACGCTTTTTTACACTCCAGTCTCCCTTTCTCTTGGAAACAATGACTTACATCAATCCTTTTACATAATTCTTGTTTCTCATGACATTTCTAACATTGTCCACAAATATCAACTTTCTAAGTCTTTCTGAGCAGGAGAAATCGCAAAACATAGTCATTTCTTCATTGCAGTCCAAAAACAACGCTTTTTTACACTCCAGTCTCCCTTTCTCTTGGAAACAATGACTTACATCAATCCTTTTACATAATTCTTGTTTCTCCTGACATTTCTAACATTGCCCACAATTATCAACTTTCTAAGTCTTTCTGAGCAGGAGAAATCGCAAAATATAGTCATTTCTTCATTGCCGTCCAAAAACAACGCTTTTTTACACTCCTGTCTCCCTTTCTCCTGTAAACAATGACTTACATCAATCCTTTTACATAATTCTTGTTTCTCATGACATTTCTAACATTGCCCACAATTATCAACTTTCTAAGTCTTTCTGAGCAGTAGAAATCGCAAAATATAGTAATTTCTTCATTGCCGTCCAAAAACAACGCTTTTTTACACTCCTGTCTCCCCTTCTCCTGGAAACAATGACTTACATCAATCCTTTTACATAATTCTTGTTTCTCATGACATTTCTAACATTGCCAACAATTATCAACTTTCTAAGTCTTTCTGAGCAAGAGAAATCGCAAAACAGTCATTTATTCATTGCCGTCCAAAAACAATGCTTTTTTAGACTCCAGTCTCCCTTTCTCTTGGAAACAATGACTTACATCAATCCTTTTACATAATTCTTGTTTCTCCTGACATTTCTAACATTGCCCACAATTATCAACTTCCTAAGTCTTTTTGAGCAGGAGAAATCGCAGAACATAGTCATTTCTTCATTGCAGTCCAAAAACAACGCTTTTTTACACTCCTGTCTCCATTTCTCTTGGAAACAATGACTTACATCAATCCTTTTACATAATTCTTGTTTCTCCTGACATTTCTAACATTGCCCACAATTATCAACTTTCTAAGTCTTTCTGAGCAGGAGAAACCGCAAAATATAGTCATTTCTTCATTGCCGTCCAAAAACAACGCTTTTTTACACTCCTGTCTCCCTTTCTCCTGGAAACAATGACTTACATCAATCCTTTTACATAATTCTTGTTTCTCATGACATTTCTAACATTGCCCACAATTATCAACTTTCTAAGTCTTTCTGAGCAGGAGAAATCGCAAAACATAGTCATTTCTTCATTGCCGTCCAAAAACAACACATTTTTACACTCCTGTCTCCCTTTCTCTTGGAAACAATGACTTACATCAATACTTTTACATAATTCTTGTTTCTCCTGACATTTCTAACATTGCCCTCAATTATCAACTTTCTAAGTCTTTCTGAGCAAGAGAAATCGCAAAACAGTCATTTATTCATTTGCCGTCCAAAACAATGCTTTTTTACACTCCAGTCTCCCTTTCTCTTGGAAACAATGACTTACATCAATCCTTTTACATAATTCTTGTTTCTCCTGACATTTCTAACATTGCCCACAAATATCAACTTTCTAAGTCTTTCTGAGCAGGAGAAATCGCAAAACATAGTAATTTCTTCATTGCCGTCCAAAAACAACGCTTTTTTACACTCCTGTCTCCCTTTCTCCTGGAAACAATGACTTACATCAATACTTTTACATAATTCTTGTTTCTCCTGACATTTCTAACATTGCCCACAAATATCAACTTTCTAAGTCTTTCTGAGCAGGAGAAATCGCAAAATATAGTCATTTCTTCATTGCAGTCCAAAAACAACGCTTTTTTTACACTCCAGTCTCCCTTTCTCTTGGAAACAATGACTTACATCAATCCTTTTACATAATTCTTGTTTCTCATGACATTTCTAACATTGCCCACAAATATCAACTTTCTAAGTCTTTCTGAGCAGGAGAAATCGCAAAATATAGTCATTTCTTCATTGCCGTCGAAAAACAACGCTTTTTTACACTCCTGTCTCCCTTTCTCCTGGAAACAATGACTTACATCAATACTTCTACATAATTCTTGTTTCTCATTACATTTCTAACATTGCCCACAATTATCAACTTTCTAAGTCTTTCTGAGCAAGAGAAATTGCAAAACAGTCATTTCTTCATTGCAGTCCAAAAACAACGCTTTTTTACACTCCAGTCTCCCTTTCTCTGGAAACAATGACTTACATCAATCCTTTTACATAATTCTTGTTTCTCATGACATTTCTAACATTGTCCACAAATATCAACTTTCTAAGTCTTTCTGAGGCAGGAGAAATCGCAAAACATAGTCATTTCTTCATTGCAGTCCAAAAACAACGCTTTTTTACACTCCAGTCTCCCTTTCTCTTGGAAACAATGACTTACATCAATCCTTTTACATAATTCTTGTTTCTCTTGACATTTCTAACATTGCCCACAAATATCAACTTTCTAAGTCTTTCTGAGCAGGAGAAATCGCAAATTATAGTCATTTCTTCATTGCCGTCCAAAAAACAACGCTTTTTTACACTCCTGTCTCCCTTTCTCCTGGAAACAATGACTTACATCAATCCTTTTACATAATTCTTGTTCTCATGACATTTCTAACATTGCCCACAATTATCAACTTTCTAAGTCTTTCTGAGCAAGAGAAATCGCAAAACAGTCATTTATTCATTGCCGTCCAAAAACAATGCTTTTTTACACTCCAGTCTCCCTTTCTCTTGGAAACAATGACTTACATCAATACTTTTACATAATTCTTGTTTCTCCTGACATTTCTAACATTGCCCACAAATATCAACTTTCTAAGTCTTTCTGAGCAGGAGAAATCGCAAAACATAGTCATTTCTTCATTGCAGTCCAAAAACAACGCTTTTTTACACTCCAGTCTCCTTTCTCTTGGAAACAATGACTTACATCAATCCTTTACATAATTCTTGTTTCTCATGACATTTCTAACATTGTCCACAAATATCAACTTTCTAAGTCTTTCTGAGCAGGAGAAATCGCAAAACATAGTCATTTCTTCATTGCAGTCCAAAAACAACGCTTTTTTACACTCCAGTCTCCCTTTCTCTTGGAAACAATGACTTACATCAATCCTTTTACATAATTCTTGTTTCTCCTGACATTTCTAACATTGCCCACAATTATCAACTTTCTAAGTCTTTCTGAGCAGGAGAAATCGCAAAATATAGTCATTTCTTCATTGCCGTCCAAAAACAACGCTTTTTTACACTCCTGTCTCCCTTTCTCCTGTAAACAATGACTTACATCAATCCTTTTACATAATTCTTGTTTCTCATGACATTTCTAACATTGCCCACAATTATCAACTTTCTAAGTCTTTCTGAGCAGTAGAAATCGCAAAATATAGTAATTTCTTCATTGCCGTCCAAAAACAACGCTTTTTTACACTCCTGTCTCCCCTTCTCCTGGAAACAATGACTTACATCAATCCTTTTACATAATTCTTGTTTCTCATGACATTTCTAACATTGCCAACAATTATCAACTTTCTAAGTCTTTCTGAGCAAGAGAAATCGCAAAACAGTCATTTATTCATTGCCGTCCAAAAACAATGCTTTTTTAGACTCCAGTCTCCCTTTCTCTTGGAAACAATGACTTACATCAATCCTTTTACATAATTCTTGTTTCTCCTGACATTTCTAACATTGCCCACAATTATCAACTTCCTAAGTCTTTTTGAGCAGGAGAAATCGCAGAACATAGTCATTTCTTCATTGCAGTCCAAAAACAACGCTTTTTTTACACTCCTGTCTCCATTTCTCTTGGAAACAATGACTTACATCAATCCTTTTACATAATTCTTGTTTCTCCTGACATTTCTAACATTGCCCACAATTATCAACTTTCTAAGTCTTTCTGAGCAGGAGAAACCGCAAAATATAGTCATTTCTTCATTGCCGTCCAAAAAACAACGCTTTTTTACACTCCTGTCTCCCTTTCTCCTGGAAACAATGACTTACATCAATCCTTTTACATAATTCTTGTTTCTCATGACATTTCTAACATTGCCCACAATTATCAACTTTCTAAGTCTTTCTGAGGCAGGAGAAATCGCAAAACATAGTCATTTCTTCATTGCCGTCCAAAAAACAACACATTTTTACACTCCTGTCTCCCTTTCTCTTGGAAACAATGACTTACATCAATACTTTTACATAATTCTTGTTTCTCCTGACATTTCTAACATTGCCCACAATTATCAACTTTCCTAAGTCTTTCTGAGCAAGAGAAATCGCAAAACAGTCATTTATTCATTGCCGTCCAAAAACAATGCTTTTTTACACTCCAGTCTCCCTTTCTCTTGGAAACAATGACTTAACATCAATCCTTTTACATAATTCTTGTTTCTCCTGACATTTCTAACATTGCCACAAATATCAACTTTCTAAGTCTTTCTGAGCAGGAGAAATCGCAAAACATAGTCATTTCTTCATTGCAGTCCAAAAACAACGCTTTTTTTTACACTCCAGTCTCCCTTTCTCTTGGAAACAATGACTGACATCAATCCTCTTTACATAATTCTTGTTTCTCATGACATTTCTAACATTGCCCACAATTATTAACTTTCTAAGTCTTTCTGAGCAGGAGAAATCGCAAAACAGTCATTTCTTCATTGCAGTCCAAAAAACAACGCTTTTTTACACTCCAGTCTCCCTTTCTCTTGGCAACAATGACTTACATCAATCCTTTTACATAATTCTTATTTCTCATGGACATTTCTACCATTGCCCACAATTATCAACTTTCTAAGTCTTTCTGAGCAGGAGAAATCGCAAAACATAGTAATTTCCTTCATTGCCGTCCAAAAACAACGCTTTTTTACACTCCTGTCTCCCCTTTCTCCTGGAAACAATGACTTACATCAATACTTTTACATAATTCTTGTTTCTCCTGACATTTCTAACATTGCCCACAAATATCAACTTTCTAAGTCTTTCTGAGCAGGAGAAATCGCAAAATATAGTCATTTCTTCATTGCAGTCCAAAAACAACGCTTTTTTTACACTCCAGTCTCCCTTTCTCTTGGAAACAATGACTTACATCAATCCTTTTACATAATTCTTGTTTCTCATGACATTTCTAACATTGCCCACAAATATCAACTTTCTAAGTCTTTCTGAGCAGGAGAAATCGCAAAATATAGTCATTTCTTCATTGCCGTCGAAAAACAACGCTTTTTTACACTCCTGTCTCCCTTTCTCCTGGAAACAATGACTTACATCAATACTTCTACATAATTCTTGTTTCTCATTACATTTCTAACATTGCCCACAATTATCAACTTTCTAAGTCTTTCTGAGCAAGAGAAATTGCAAAACAGTCATTTCTTCATTGCAGTCCAAAACAACGCTTTTTTACACTCCAGTCTCCCTTTCTCTTGGAAACAATGACTTACATCAATCCTTTTACATAATTCTTGTTTCTCATGACATTTCTAACATTGTCCACAAATATCAACTTTCTAAGTCTTTCTGAGCAGGAGAAATCGCAAAACATAGTCATTTCTTCATTGCAGTCCAAAAACAACGCTTTTTTACACTCCAGTCTCCCTTCTCTTGGAAACAATGACTTACATCAATCCTTTTACATAATTCTTGTTTCTCTTGACATTTCTAACATTGCCCACAAATATCAACTTTCTAAGTCTTTCTGAGCAGGAGAAATCGCAAATTATAGTCATTTCTTCATTGCCGTCCAAAAACAACGCTTTTTTACACTCCTGTCTCCCTTTCTCCTGGAAACAATGACTTACATCAATCCTTTTACATAATTCTTGTTTCTCATGACATTTCTAACATTGCCCACAATTATCAACCTTTCTAAGTCTTTCTGAGCAAGAGAAATCGCAAACAGTCATTTATTCATTGCCGTCCAAAAACAATGCTTTTTTACACTCCAGTCTCCCTTTCTCTTGGAAACAATGACTTACATCAATACTTTTACATAATTCTTGTTTCTCCTGACATTTCTAACATTGCCCACAAATATCAACTTTCTAAGTCTTTCTGAGCAGGAGAAATCGCAAAACATAGTCATTTCTTCATTGCAGTCCAAAAACAACGCTTTTTTACACTCCAGTCTCCCTTTCTCTTGGAAACAATGACTTACATCAATCCTTTTACATAATTCTTGTTTCTCATGACATTTCTAACATTGTCCACAAATATCAACTTTCTAAGTCTTTCTGAGCAGGAGAAATCGCAAAACATAGTCATTTCTTCATTGCAGTCCAAAAACAACGCTTTTTTACACTCCAGTCTCCCTTTCTCTTGGAAACAATGACTTACATCAATCCTTTTACATAATTCTTGTTTCTCCTGACATTTCTAACATTGCCCACAATTATCAACTTTCTAAGTCTTTCTGAGCAGGAGAAATCGCAAAATATAGTCATTTCTTCATTGCCGTCCAAAAACAACGCTTTTTTACACTCCTGTCTCCCTTTCTCCTGTAAACAATGACTTACATCAATCCTTTTACATAATTCTTGTTTCTCATGACATATTCTAACATTGCCCACAATTATCAACTTTCTAAGTCTTTCTGAGCAGTAGAAATCGCAAAATATAGTAATTTCTTCATTGCCGTCCAAAAACAACGCTTTTTTACACTCCTGTCTCCCCTTCTCCTGGAAACAATGACTTACATCAATCCTTTTACATAATTCTTGTTTCTCATGACATTTCTAACATTGCCAACAATTATCAACTTTCTAAGTCTTTCTGAGCAAGAGAAATCGCAAAACAGTCATTTATTCATTGCCGTCCAAAAACAATGCTTTTTTACACTCCAGTCTCCCTTTCTCTTGGAAACAATGACTTACATCAATCCTTTTACATAATTCTTGTTTCTCCTGACATTTCTAACATTGCCCACAATTATCAACTTCCTAAGTCTTTTTGAGCAGGAGAAATCGCAGAACATAGTCATTTCTTCATTGCAGTCCAAAAACAACGCTTTTTTACACTCCTGTCTCCATTTCTCTTGGAAACAATGACTTACATCAATCCTTTTACATAATTCTTGTTTCTCCTGACATTTCTAACATTGCCCACAATTATCAACTTTCTAAGTCTTTCTGAGCAGGAGAAACCGCAAAATATAGTCATTTCTTCATTGCAGTCCCAAAAACAACGCTTTTTTACAACTCCAGTCTCCCTTTCTCTTGGAAACAATGACTTACATCAATCCTTTTACATAATTCTTGTTTCTCCTGACATTTCTAACATTGCCCACAATTATCAACTTTCTAAGTCTTTCTGAGCAGGAGAAACCGCAAAATATAGTCATTTCTTCATTGCCGTCCAAAAACAACGCTTTTTTACACTCCTGTCTCCCTTTCTCCTGGAAACAATGACTTACATCAATCCTTTTACATAATTCTTGTTTCTCATGACATTTCTAACATTGCCCACAATTATCAACTTTCTAAGTCTTTCTGAGCAGGAGAAATCGCAAAACATAGTCATTTCTTCATTGCCGTCCAAAAACAACACATTTTTACACTCCTGTCTCCCTTTCTCTTGGAAACAATGACTTACATCAATACTTTTACATAATTCTTGTTTCTCCTGACATTTCTAACATTGCCCACAAATATCAACTTTCTAAGTCTTTCTGAGCAGGAGAAATCGCAAAATATAGTCATTTCTTCATTGCAGTCCAAAAACAACGCTTTTTTTACACTCCAGTCTCCCTTTCTCTTGGAAACAATGACTTACATCAATCCTTTTACATAATTCTTGTTTCTCATGACATTTCTAACATTGCCCACAAATATCAACTTTCTAAGTCTTTCTGAGCAGGAGAAATCGCAAAATATAGTCATTTCTTCATTGCCGTCGAAAAACAACGCTTTTTTACACTCCTGTCTCCCTTTCTCCTGGAAACAATGACTTACATCAATACTTTTACATAATTCTTGTTTCTCATTACATTTCTAACATTGCCCACAATTATCAACTTTCTAAGTCTTTCTGAGCAAGAGAAATTGCAAAACAGTCATTTCTTCATTGCAGTCCAAAAACAACGCTTTTTTACACTCCAGTCTCCCTTTCTCTTGGAAACAATGACTTACATCAATCCTTTTACATAATTCTTGTTTCTCATGACATTTCTAACATTGTCCACAAATATCAACTTTCTAAGTCTTTCTGAGCAGGAGAAATCGCAAAACATAGTCATTTCTTCATTGCAGTCCAAAAACAACGCTTTTTTACACTCCAGTCTCCCTTTCTCTTGGAAACAATGACTTACATCAATCCTTTTACATAATTCTTGTTTCTCTTGACATTTCTAACATTGCCCACAAATATCAACTTTCTAAGTCTTTCTGAGCAGGAGAAATCGCAAATTATAGTCATTTCTTCATTGCCGTCCAAAAACAACGCTTTTTTACACTCCTGTCTCCCTTTCTCCTGGAAACAATGACTTACATCAATCCTTTTACATAATTCTTGTTTCTCATGACATTTCTAACATTGCCCACAATTATCAACTTTCTAAGTCTTTCTGAGCAAGAGAAATCGCAAAACAGTCATTTATTCATTGCCGTCCAAAAACAATGCTTTTTTACACTCCAGTCTCCCTTTCTCTTGGAAACAATGACTTACATCAATACTTTTACATAATTCTTGTTTCTCCTGACATTTCTAACATTGCCCACAAATATCAACTTTCTAAGTCTTTCTGAGCAGGAGAAATCGCAAAACATAGTCATTTCTTCATTGCAGTCCAAAAACAACGCTTTTTTACACTCCAGTCTCCCTTTCTCTTGGAAACAATGACTTACATCAATCCTTTTACATAATTCTTGTTTCTCATGACATTTCTAACATTGTCCACAAATATCAACTTTCTAAGTCTTTCTGAGCAGGAGAAATCGCAAAACATAGTCATTTCTTCATTGCAGTCCAAAAACAACGCTTTTTTACACTCCAGTCTCCCTTTCTCTTGGAAACAATGACTTACATCAATCCTTTTACATAATTCTTGTTTCTCCTGACATTTCTAACATTGCCCACAATTATCAACTTTCTAAGTCTTTCTGAGCAGGAGAAATCGCAAAATATAGTCATTTCTTCATTGCCGTCCAAAAACAACGCTTTTTTACACTCCTGTCTCCCTTTCTCCTGTAAACAATGACTTACATCAATCCTTTTACATAATTCTTGTTTCTCATGACATTTCTAACATTGCCCACAATTATCAACTTTCTAAGTCTTTCTGAGCAGTAGAAATCGCAAAATATAGTAATTTCTTCATTGCCGTCCAAAAACAACGCTTTTTTACACTCCTGTCTCCCCTTCTCCTGGAAACAATGACTTACATCAATCCTTTTACATAATTCTTGTTTCTCATGACATTTCTAACATTGCCAACAATTATCAACTTTCTAAGTCTTTCTGAGCAAGAGAAATCGCAAAACAGTCATTTATTCATTGCCGTCCAAAAACAATGCTTTTTTACACTCCAGTCTCCCTTTCTCTTGGAAACAATGACTTACATCAATCCTTTTACATAATTCTTGTTTCTCCTTACATTTCTAACATTGCCCACAATTATCAACTTCCTAAGTCTTTTTGAGCAGGAGAAATCGCAGAACATAGTCATTTCTTCATTGCAGTCCAAAAACAACGCTTTTTTACACTCCTGTCTCCATTTCTCTTGGAAACAATGACTTACATCAATCCTTTTACATAATTCTTGTTTCTCCTGACATTTCTAACATTGCCCACAATTATCAACTTTCTAAGTCTTTCTGAGCAGGAGAAACCGCAAAATATAGTCATTTCTTCATTGCAGTCCAAAAACAACGCTTTTTTACACTCCAGTCTCCCTTTCTCTTGGAAACAATGACTTACATCAATCCTTTTACATAATTCTTGTTTCTCCTGACATTTCTAACATTGCCCACAATTATCAACTTTCTAAGTCTTTCTGAGCAGGAGAAACCGCAAAATATAGTCATTTCTTCATTGCCGTCCAAAAACAACGCTTTTTTACACTCCTGTCTCCCTTTCTCCTGGAAACAATGACTTACATCAATCCTTTTACATAATTCTTGTTTCTCATGACATTTCTAACATTGCCCACAATTATCAACTTTCTAAGTCTTTCTGAGCAGGAGAAATCGCAAAACATAGTCATTTCTTCATTGCCGTCCAAAAACAACACATTTTTACACTCCTGTCTCCCTTTCTCTTGGAAACAATGACTTACATCAATACTTTTACATAATTCTTGTTTCTCCTGACATTTCTAACATTGCCCACAATTATCAACTTTCTAAGTCTTTCTGAGCAAGAGAAATCGCAAAACAGTCATTTATTCATTGCCGTCCAAAAACAATGCTTTTTTACACTCCAGTCTCCCTTTCTCTTGGAAACAATGACTTACATCAATCCTTTTACATAATTCTTGTTTCTCCTGACATTTCTAACATTGCCCACAATTATCAACTTCCTAAGTCTTTTTGAGCAGGAGAAATCGCAGAACATAGTCATTTCTTCATTGCAGTCCAAAAACAACGCTTTTTTACACTCCTGTCTCCATTTCTCTTGGAAACAATGACTTACATCAATCCTTTTACATAATTCTTGTTTCTCCTGACATTTCTAACATTGCCCACAATTATCAACTTTCTAAGTCTTTCTGAGCAGGAGAAACCGCAAAACATAGTCATTTCTTCATTGCCGTCCAAAAACAACGCTTTTTTACACTCCTGTCTCCCTTTCTCTTGGAAACAATGACTTACATCAATACTTTTACATAATTCTTGTTTCTCCTGACATTTCTAACATTGCCCACAATTATCAACTTTGTAAGTCTTTCTGAGCAGGAGAAATCGCAAAATATAGTCATTTCTTCATTGCCGTCCAAAAACAACACTTTTTTACACTCCTGTCTCCCTTTCTCTTGGAAACAATGACTTACATCAATACTTTTACATAATTCTTGTTTCTCCTGACATTTCTAACATTGCCCACAATTATCAACTTTCTAAGTTTTTCTGAGCAAGAGAAATCGCAAAACAGTCATTTATTCATTGCCGTCCAAAAACAATGCTTTTTTACACTCCAGTCTCCCTTTCTCTTGGAAACAATGACTTACATCAATCCTTTTACATAATTCTTGTTTCTCCTGACATTTCTAACATTGCCCACAATTATCAACTTCCTAAGTCTTTTTGAGCAGGAGAAATCGCAGAACATAGTCATTTCTTCATTGCAGTCCAAAAACAACGCTTTTTTACACTCCTGTCTCCATTTCTCTTGGAAACAATGACTTACATCAATCCTTTTACATAATTCTTGTTTCTCCTGACATTTCTAACATTGCCCACAATTATCAACTTTCTAAGTCTTTCTGAGCAGGAGAAACCGCAAAATATAGTCATTTCTTCATTGCCGTCCAAAAACAACGCTTTTTTACACTCCTGTCTCCCTTTCTCTTGGAAACAATGACTTACATCAATACTTTTACATAATTCTTGTTTCTCCTGACATTTCTAACATTGCCCACAATTATCAACTTTCTAAGTCTTTTTGAGCAGGAGAAATCGCAGAACATAGTCATTTCTTCATTGCAGTCCAAAAACAACGCTTTTTTACACTCCAGTCTCCCTTTCTCTTGGAAACAATGACTTACATCAATCCTTTTACATAATTCTTGTTTCTCCTGACATTTCTAACATTGCCCACAATTATCAACTTTCTAAGTCTTTCTGAGCAGGAAAAATCGCAAAATATAGTCATTTCTTCATTGCCGTCCAAAAACAACGCATTTTTACACTCCTGTCTCCCTTTCTCCTGGAAACAATGACTTACATCAATCCTTTTACATAATTCTTGTTTCTCATGACATTTCTAACATTGCCCACAATTATCAACTTTCTAAGTCTTTTTGAGCAGGAGAAATCGCAGAACATAGTCATTTCTTCATTGCAGTCCAAAAACAACGCTTTTTTACACTCCTGTCTCCATTTCTCTTGGAAACAATGACTTACATCAATCCTTTTACATAATTCTTGTTTCTCATGACATTTCTAACATTGCCCACAATTATCAACTTTCTAAGTCCTTCTGAGCAGGAGAAATCGCAAAATATAGTAATTTCTTCATTGCCGTCCAAAAACAACGCTTTTTTACACTCCTGTCTCCCCTTCTCCTGGAAACAATGACTTACATCAATCCTTTTACACAATTCTTGTTTCTCATGACATTTCTAACATTGCCCACAATTATCAACTTTCTAAGTCTTTCTGAGCAAGAGAAATCGCAAAACAGTCATTTATTCATTGCCGTCCAAAAACAATGCTTTTTTACACTCCAGTCTCCCTTTCTCTTGGAAACAATGACTTACATCAATCCTTTTACATAATTCTTGTTTCTCCTGACATTTCTAACATTGCCCACAAATATCAACTTTCTAAGTCTTTTTAAGCAGGAGAAATCGCAGAACATAGTCATTTCTTCATTGCAGTCCAAAAACAACGCTTTTTTACACTCCTGTCTCCATTTCTCTTGGAAACAATGACTTACATCAATCCTTTTACATAATTCTTGTTTCTCCTGACATTTCTAACATTGCCCACAATTATCAACTTTCTAAGTCTTTCTGAGCAGGAGAAACCGCAAAATATAGTCATTTCTTCATTGCCGTCCAAAAACAACGCTTTTTTACACTCCTGTCTCCCTTTCTCCTGGAAACAATGACTTACATCAATCCTTTTACATAATTCTTGTTTCTCATGACATTTCTAACATTGCCCACAATTATCAACTTTCTAAGTCTTTCTGAGCAGGAGAAATCGCAAAACATAGTCATTTCTTCATTGCCGTTCAAAAACAACACTTTTTTACACTCCTGTCTCCCTTTCTCTTGGAAACAATGACTTACATCAATACTTTTACATAATTCTTGTTTCTCCTGACATTTCTAACTTTGCCCACAATTATCAACTTTCTAAGTCTTTTTGAGCAGGAGAAATCGCAGAACATAGTAATTTCTTCATTGCAGTCCAAAAACAACGCTTTTTTACACTCCTGTCTCCATTTCTCTTGGAAACAATGACTTACATCAATCCTTTTACATAATTCTTGTTTCTCCTGACATTTCTAACATTGCCCACAATTATCAACTTCCTAAGTCTTTTTGAGCAGGAGAAATCGCAGAACATAGTCATTTCTTCATTGCAGTCCAAAAACAACGCTTTTTTACACTCCTGTCTCCATTTCTCTTGGAAACAATGACTTACATCAATCCTTTTACATAATTCTTGTTTCTCCTGACATTTCTAACATTGCCCACAATTATCAACTTCCTAAGTCTTTTTGAGCAGGAGAAATCGCAGAACATAGTCATTTCTTCATTGCAGTCCAAAAACAACGCTTTTTTACACTCCTGTCTCCATTTCTCTTGGAAACAATGACTTACATCAATACTTTTACATAATTCTTGTTTCTCCTGACATTTCTAACATTGCCCACAATTATCAACTTTCTAAGTCTTTCTGAGCAGGAGAAACCGCAAAATATAGTCATTTCTTCATTGCCGTCCAAAAACAACGCTTTTTTACACTCCTGTCTCCCTTTCTCTTGGAAACAATGACTTACATCAATACTTTTACATAATTCTTGTTTCTCCTGACATTTCTAACATTGCCCACAATTATCAACTTTCTAAGTCTTTTTGAGCAGGAGAAATCGCAGAACATAGTCATTTCTTCATTGCAGTCCAAAAACAACGCTTTTTTACACTCCAGTCTCCCTTTCTCTTGGAAACAATGACTTACATCAATCCTTTTACATAATTCTTGTTTCTCCTGACATTTCTAACATTGCCCACAATTATCAACTTTCTAAGTCTTTCTGAGCAGGAGAAATCGCAAAATATAGTCATTTCTTCATTGCCATCCAAAAACAACGCTTTCTTACACTCCTGTCTCCCTTTCTCCTGGAAACAATGACTTACATCAATCCTTTTACATAATTCTTGTTTCTCATGAAATTTCTAACATTGCCCACAATTATCAACTTTCTAAGTCTTTTTGAGCAGGAGAAATCGCAGAACATAGTCATTTCTTCATTGCAGTCCAAAAACAACGCTTTTTTACACTCCTGTCTCCATTTCTCTTGGAAACAATGACTTACATCAATCCTTTTACATAATTCTTGTTTCTCATGACATTTCTAACATTGCCCACAATTATCAACTTTCTAAGTCTTTCTGAGCAGGAGAAATCGCAAAATATAGTCATTTCTTCATTGCCGTCCAAAAACAACGCTTTTTTACACTCCTGTCTCCCCTTCTCTTGGAAACAATGACTTACATCAATCCTTTTACACAATTCTTGTTTCTCATGACATTTCTAACATTGCCCACAATTATCAACTTTCTAAGTCTTTCTGAGCAAGAGAAATCGCAAAACAGTCATTTATTCATTGCCGTCCAAAAACAATGCTTTTTTACACTCCTGTCTCCCTTTCTCTTGGAAACAATGACTTACATCAATCCTTTTACATAATTCTTGTTTCTCCTGACATTTCTAACATTTCCCACAATTATCAACTTTCTAAGTCTTTTTGAGCAGGAGAAATCGCAGAACATAGTCATTTCTTCATTGCAGTCCAAAAACAACGCTTTTTTACACTCCTGTCTCCATTTCTCTTGGAAACAATGACTTACATCAATCCTTTTACATAATTCTTGTTTCTCCTGACATTTCTAACATTGCCCACAATTATCAACTTTCTAAGTCTTTCTGAGCAGGAGAAACCGCAAAATATAGTCATTTCTTCATTGCCGTCCAAAAACAACGCTTTTTTACACTCCTGTCTCCCTTTCTCCTGGAAACAATGACTTACATCAATCCTTTTACATAATTCTTGTTTCTCATGACATTTCTAACATTGCCCACAATTATCAACTTTCTAAGTCTTTCTGAGCAGGAGAAACCGCAAAATATAGTCATTTCTTCATTGCCGTCCAAAAACAACGCTTTTTTACACTCCTGTCTCCCTTTCTCCTGGAAACAATGACTTACATCAATCCTTTTACATAATTCTTGTTTATCATGACATTTCTAACATTGCCCACAATTATCAACTTTCTAAGTCTTTCTGAGCAGGAGAAATCGCAAAATATATTAATTTCTTCATTGCCGTCCAAAAACAACGCTTTTTTACACTCCTGTCTCCCCTTCTCCTGGAAACAATGACTTACATCAATCCTTTTACATAATTCTTGTTTCTCATGACATTTCTAACATTGTCCACAATTATCAACTTTCTAAGTCTTTCTGAGCAGGAGAAATCGCAAAACATAGTCATTTCTTCATTGCAGTCCAAAAACAACGCAATGAAGAAATGACTATGTTCTGCGATTTCTCCTGCTCAAAAAGACTTAGAAAGTTGATAATTGTGGGCAATGTTAGAAATGTCAGGAGAAACAAGAATTATGTAAAAGTATTGATGTAAGTCATTGTTTCCAAGAGAAAGGGAGACAGGAGTGTAAAAAAGCGTTGTTTTTGGACGGCAATGAAGAAATGACTATATTTTGCGGTTTCTCCTGCTCAGAAAGACTTAGAAAGTTGATAATTGTGGGCAATGTTAGAAATGTCAGGAGAAACAAGAATTATGTAAAAGGATTGATGTAAGTCATTGTTTCCAAGAGAAATGGAGACAGGAGTGTAAAAAAGCGTTGTTTTTGGACTGCAATGAAGAAATGACTATGTTCTGCGATTTCTCCTGCTCAAAAAGACTTAGGAAGTTGATAATTGTGGGCAATGTTAGAAATGTCAGGAGAAACAAGAATTATGTAAAAGTATTGATGTAAGTCATTGTTTCCAAGAGAAAGGGAGACAGGAGTGTAAAAAAGCGTTGTTTTTGGACGGCAATGAAGAAATGACTATATTTTGCGGTTTCTCCTGCTCAGAAAGACTTAGAAAGTTGATAATTGTGGGCAATGTTAGAAATGTCAGGAGAAACAAGAATTATGTAAAAGGATTGATGTAAGTCATTGTTTCCAAGAGAAATGGAGACAGGAGTGTAAAAAAGCGTTGTTTTTGGACTGCAATGAAGAAATGACTATGTTCTGCGATTTCTCCTGCTCAAAAAGACTTAGGAAGTTGATAATTGTGGGCAATGTTAGAAATGTCAGGAGAAACAAGAATTATGTAAAAGGATTGATGTAAGTCATTGTTTCCAAGAGAAAGGGAGACTGGAGTGTAAAAAAGCATTGTTTTTGGACGGCAATGAATAAATGACTGTTTTGCGATTTCTCTTGCTCAGAAAGACTTAGAAAGTTGATAATTGTGGGCAATGTTAGAAATGTCAGGAGAAACAAGAATTATGTAAAAGTATTGATGTAAGTCATTGTTTCCAAGAGAAAGGGAGACAGGAGTGTAAAAATGTGTTGTTTTTGGACGGCAATGAAGAAATGACTATGTTTTGCGATTTCTCCTGCTCAGAAAGACTTAGAAAGTTGATAATTGTGGGCAATGTTAGAAATGTCATGAGAAACAAGAATTATGTAAAAGGATTGATGTAAGTCATTGTTTCCAGGAGAAAGGGAGACAGGAGTGTAAAAAAGCGTTGTTTTTGGACGGCAATGAAGAAATGACTATATTTTACGGTTTCTCCTGCTCAGAAAGACTTAGAAAGTTGATAATTGTGGGCAATGTTAGAAATGTCAGGAGAAACAAGAATTATGTAAAAGGATTGATGTAAGTCATTGTTTCCAAGAGAAAGGGAGACTGGAGTGTAAAAAAGCGTTGTTTTTGGACTGCAATGAAGAAATGACTATATTTTGCGGTTTCTCCTGCTCAGAAAGACTTAGAAAGTTGATAATTGTGGGCAATGTTAGAAATGTCAGGAGAAACAAGAATTATGTAAAAGGATTGATGTAAGTCATTGTTTCCAAGAGAAATGGAGACAGGAGTGTAAAAAAGCGTTGTTTTTGGACTGCAATGAAGAAATGACTATGTTCTGCGATTTCTCCTGCTCAAAAAGACTTAGGAAGTTGATAATTGTGGGCAATGTTAGAAATGTCAGGAGAAACAAGAATTATGTAAAAGGATTGATGTAAGTCATTGTTTCCAAGAGAAAGGGAGACTGGAGTGTAAAAAAGCATTGTTTTTGGACGGCAATGAATAAATGACTGTTTTGCGATTTCTCTTGCTCAGAAAGACTTAGAAAGTTGATAATTGTTGGCAATGTTAGAAATGTCATGAGAAACAAGAATTATGTAAAAGGATTGATGTAAGTCATTGTTTCCAGGAGAAGGGGAGACAGGAGTGTAAAAAAGCGTTGTTTTTGGACGGCAATGAAGAAATTACTATATTTTGCGATTTCTACTGCTCAGAAAGATTTAGAAAGTTGATAATTGTGGGCAATGTTAGAAATGTCATGAGAAACAAGAATTATGTAAAAGGATTGATGTAAGTCATTGTTTACAGGAGAAAGGGAGACAGGAGTGTAAAAAAGCGTTGTTTTTGGACGGCAATGAAGAAATGACTATATTTTGCGATTTCTCCTGCTCAGAAAGACTTAGAAAGTTGATAATTGTGGGCAATGTTAGAAATGTCAGGAGAAACAAGAATTATGTAAAAGGATTGATGTAAGTCATTGTTTCCAAGAGAAAGGGAGACTGGAGTGTAAAAAAGCGTTGTTTTTGGACTGCAATGAAGAAATGACTATGTTTTGCGATTTCTCCTGCTCAGAAAGACTTAGAAAGTTGATATTTGTGGACAATGTTAGAAATGTCATGAGAAACAAGAATTATGTAAAAGGATTGATGTAAGTCATTGTTTCCAAGAGAAAGGGAGACTGGAGTGTAAAAAAGCGTTGTTTTTGGACTGCAATGAAGAAATGACTATGTTTTGCGATTTCTCCTGCTCAGAAAGACTTAGAAAGGTGATATTTGTGGGCAATGTTAGAAATGTCAGGAGAAACAAGAATTATGTAAAAGTATTGATGTAAGTCATTGTTTCCAAGAGAAAGGGAGACTGGAGTGTAAAAAAGCATTGTTTTTGGACGGCAATGAATAAATGACTGTTTTGCGATTTCTCTTGCTCAGAAAGACTTAGAAAGTTGATAATTGTGGGCAATGTTAGAAATGTCATGAGAAACAAGAATTATGTAAAAGGATTGATGTAAGTCATTGTTTCCAGGAGAAAGGGAGACAGGAGTGTAAAAAAGCGTTGTTTTTGGACGGCAATGAAGAAATGACTATAATTTGCGATTTCTCCTGCTCAGAAAGACTTAGAAAGTTGATATTTGTGGGCAATGTTAGAAATGTCAAGAGAAACAAGAATTATGTAAAAGGATTGATGTAAGTCATTGTTTCCAAGAGAAAGGGAGACTGGAGTGTAAAAAAGCGTTGTTTTTGGACTGCAATGAAGAAATGACTATGTTTTGCGATTTCTCCTGCTCAGAAAGACTTAGAAAGTTGATATTTGTGGACAATGTTAGAAATGTCATGAGAAACAAGAATTATGTAAAAGGATTGATGTAAGTCATTGTTTCCAAGAGAAAGGGAGACTGGAGTGTAAAAAAGCGTTGTTTTTGGACTGCAATGAAGAAATGACTGTTTTGCAATTTCTCTTGCTCAGAAAGACTTAGAAAGTTGATAATTGTGGGCAATGTTAGAAATGTAATGAGAAACAAGAATTATGTAGAAGTATTGATGTAAGTCATTGTTTCCAGGAGAAAGGGAGACAGGAGTGTAAAAAAGCGTTGTTTTTCGACGGCAATGAAGAAATGACTATATTTTGCGATTTCTCCTGCTCAGAAAGACTTAGAAAGTTGATATTTGTGGGCAATGTTAGAAATGTCATGAGAAACAAGAATTATGTAAAAGGATTGATGTAAGTCATTGTTTCCAAGAGAAAGGGAGACTGGAGTGTAAAAAAAGCGTTGTTTTTGGACTGCAATGAAGAAATGACTATATTTTGCGATTTCTCCTGCTCAGAAAGACTTAGAAAGTTGATATTTGTGGGCAATGTTAGAAATGTCAGGAGAAACAAGAATTATGTAAAAGTATTGATGTAAGTCATTGTTTCCAAGAGAAAGGGAGACAGGAGTGTAAAAATGTGTTGTTTTTGGACGGCAATGAAGAAATGACTATGTTTTGCGATTTCTCCTGCTCAGAAAGACTTAGAAAGTTGATAATTGTGGGCAATGTTAGAAATGTCATGAGAAACAAGAATTATGTAAAAGGATTGATGGAAGTCATTGTTTCCAGGAGAAAGGGAGACAGGAGTGTAAAAAAGCGTTGTTTTTGGACGGCAATGAAGAAATGACTATATTTTGCGGTTTCTCCTGCTCAGAAAGACTTAGAAAGTTGATAATTGTGGGCAATGTTAGAAATGTCAGGAGAAACAAGAATTATGTAAAAGGATTGATGTAAGTCATTGTTTCCAAGAGAAAGGGAGACTGGAGTGTAAAAAAGCGTTGTTTTTGGACTGCAATGAAGAAATGACTATATTTTGCGGTTTCTCCTGCTCAGAAAGACTTAGAAAGTTGATAATTGTGGGCAATGTTAGAAATGTCAGGAGAAACAAGAATTATGTAAAAGGATTGATGTAAGTCATTGTTTCCAAGAGAAATGGAGACAGGAGTGTAAAAAAGCGTTGTTTTTGGACTGCAATGAAGAAATGACTATGTTCTGCGATTTCTCCTGCTCAAAAAGACTTAGGAAGTTGATAATTGTGGGCAATGTTAGAAATGTCAGGAGAAACAAGAATTATGTAAAAGGATTGATGTAAGTCATTGTTTCCAAGAGAAAGGGAGACTGGAGTGTAAAAAAGCATTGTTTTTGGACGGCAATGAATAAATGACTGTTTTGCGATTTCTCTTGCTCAGAAAGACTTAGAAAGTTGATAATTGTTGGCAATGTTAGAAATGTCATGAGAAACAAGAATTATGTAAAAGGATTGATGTAAGTCATTGTTTCCAGGAGAAGGGGAGACAGGAGTGTAAAAAAGCGTTGTTTTTGGACGGCAATGAAGAAATTACTATATTTTGCGATTTCTACTGCTCAGAAAGACTTAGAAAGTTGATAATTGTGGGCAATGTTAGAAATGTCATGAGAAACAAGAATTATGTAAAAGGATTGATGTAAGTCATTGTTTACAGGAGAAAGGGAGACAGGAGTGTAAAAAAGCGTTGTTTTTGGACGGCAATGAAGAAATGACTATATTTTGCGATTTCTCCTGCTCAGAAAGACTTAGAAAGTTGATAATTGTGGGCAATGTTAGAAATGTCAGGAGAAACAAGAATTATGTAAAAGGATTGATGTAAGTCATTGTTTCCAAGAGAAAGGGAGACTGGAGTGTAAAAAAGCGTTGTTTTTGGACTGCAATGAAGAAATGACTATGTTTTGCGATTTCTCCTGCTCAGAAAGACTTAGAAAGTTGATATTTGTGGACAATGTTAGAAATGTCATGAGAAACAAGAATTATGTAAAAGGATTGATGTAAGTCATTGTTTCCAAGAGAAAGGGAGACTGGAGTGTAAAAAAGCGTTGTTTTTGGACTGCAATGAAGAAATGACTATGTTTTGCGATTTCTCCTGCTCAGAAAGACTTAGAAAGTTGATATTTGTGGGCAATGTTAGAAATGTCAGGAGAAACAAGATTTATGTAAAAGTATTGATGTAAGTCATTGTTTCCAAGAGAAAGGGAGACTGGAGTGTAAAAAAGCATTGTTTTTGGACGGCAATGAATAAATGACTGTTTTGCGATTTCTCTTGCTCAGAAAGACTTAGAAAGTTGATAATTGTGGGCAATGTTAGAAATGTCATGAGAAACAAGAATTATGTAAAAGGATTGATGTAAGTCATTGTTTCCAGGAGAAAGGGAGACAGGAGTGTAAAAAAGCGTTGTTTTTGGACGGCAATGAAGAAATGACTATAATTTGCGATTTCTCCTGCTCAGAAAGACTTAGAAAGTTGATATTTGTGGGCAATGTTAGAAATGTCAAGAGAAACAAGAATTATGTAAAAGGATTGATGTAAGTCATTGTTTCCAAGAGAAAGGGAGACTGGAGTGTAAAAAAGCGTTGTTTTTGGACTGCAATGAAGAAATGACTATGTTTTGCGATTTCTCCTGCTCAGAAAGACTTAGAAAGTTGATATTTGTGGACAATGTTAGAAATGTCATGAGAAACAAGAATTATGTAAAAGGATTGATGTAAGTCATTGTTTCCAAGAGAAAGGGAGACTGGAGTGTAAAAAAGCGTTGTTTTTGGACTGCAATGAAGAAATGACTGTTTTGCAATTTCTCTTGCTCAGAAAGACTTAGAAAGTTGATAATTGTGGGCAATGTTAGAAATGTAATGAGAAACAAGAATTATGTAGAAGTATTGATGTAAGTCATTGTTTCCAGGAGAAAGGGAGACAGGAGTGTAAAAAAGCGTTGTTTTTCGACGGCAATGAAGAAATGACTATATTTTGCGATTTCTCCTGCTCAGAAAGACTTAGAAAGTTGATATTTGTGGGCAATGTTAGAAATGTCATGAGAAACAAGAATTATGTAAAAGGATTGATGTAAGTCATTGTTTCCAAGAGAAAGGGAGACTGGAGTGTAAAAAAAGCGTTGTTTTTGGACTGCAATGAAGAAATGACTATATTTTGCGATTTCTCCTGCTCAGAAAGACTTAGAAAGTTGATATTTGTGGGCAATGTTAGAAATGTCAGGAGAAACAAGAATTATGTAAAAGTATTGATGTAAGTCATTGTTTCCAGGAGAAAGGGAGACAGGAGTGTAAAAAAGCGTTGTTTTTGGACGGCAATGAAGAAATTACTATGTTTTGCGATTTCTCCTGCTCAGAAAGACTTAGAAAGTTGATAATTGTGGGCAATGGTAGAAATGTCATGAGAAATAAGAATTATGTAAAAGGATTGATGTAAGTCATTGTTGCCAAGAGAAAGGGAGACTGGAGTGTAAAAAAGCGTTGTTTTTGGACTGCAATGAAGAAATGACTGTTTTGCGATTTCTCCTGCTCAGAAAGACTTAGAAAGTTAATAATTGTGGGCAATGTTAGAAATGTCATGAGAAACAAGAATTATGTAAAAGGATTGATGTCAGTCATTGTTTCCAAGAGAAAGGGAGACTGGAGTGTAAAAAAAGCGTTGTTTTTGGACTGCAATGAAGAAATGACTATGTTTTGCGATTTCTCCTGCTCAGAAAGACTTAGAAAGTTGATATTTGTGGGCAATGTTAGAAATGTCAGGAGAAACAAGAATTATGTAAAAGGATTGATGTAAGTCATTGTTTCCAAGAGAAAGGGAGACTGGAGTGTAAAAAAGCATTGTTTTTGGACGGCAATGAATAAATGACTGTTTTGCGATTTCTCTTGCTCAGAAAGACTTAGAAAGTTGATAATTGTGGGCAATGTTAGAAATGTCAGGAGAAACAAGAATTATGTAAAAGTATTGATGTAAGTCATTGTTTCCAAGAGAAAGGGAGACAGGAGTGTAAAAATGTGTTGTTTTTGGACGGCAATGAAGAAATGACTATGTTTTGCGATTTCTCCTGCTCAGAAAGACTTAGAAAGTTGATAATTGTGGGCAATGTTAGAAATGTCATGAGAAACAAGAATTATGTAAAAGGATTGATGTAAGTCATTGTTTCCAGGAGAAAGGGAGACAGGAGTGTAAAAAAGCGTTGTTTTTGGACGGCAATGAAGAAATGACTATATTTTGCGGTTTCTCCTGCTCAGAAAGACTTAGAAAGTTGATAATTGTGGGCAATGTTAGAAATGTCAGGAGAAACAAGAATTATGTAAAAGGATTGATGTAAGTCATTGTTTCCAAGAGAAAGGGAGACTGGAGTGTAAAAAAGCGTTGTTTTTGGACTGCAATGAAGAAATGACTATATTTTGCGGTTTCTCCTGCTCAGAAAGACTTAGAAAGTTGATAATTGTGGGCAATGTTAGAAATGTCAGGAGAAACAAGAATTATGTAAAAGGATTGATGTAAGTCATTGTTTCCAAGAGAAATGGAGACAGGAGTGTAAAAAAGCGTTGTTTTTGGACTGCAATGAAGAAATGACTATGTTCTGCGATTTCTCCTGCTCAAAAAGACTTAGGAAGTTGATAATTGTGGGCAATGTTAGAAATGTCAGGAGAAACAAGAATTATGTAAAAGGATTGATGTAAGTCATTGTTTCCAAGAGAAAGGGAGACTGGAGTCTAAAAAAGCATTGTTTTTGGACGGCAATGAATAAATGACTGTTTTGCGATTTCTCTTGCTCAGAAAGACTTAGAAAGTTGATAATTGTTGGCAATGTTAGAAATGTCATGAGAAACAAGAATTATGTAAAAGGATTGATGTAAGTCATTGTTTCCAGGAGAAGGGGAGACAGGAGTGTAAAAAAGCGTTGTTTTTGGACGGCAATGAAGAAATTACTATATTTTGCGATTTCTACTGCTCAGAAAGACTTAGAAAGTTGATAATTGTGGGCAATGTTAGAAATGTCATGAGAAACAAGAATTATGTAAAAGGATTGATGTAAGTCATTGTTTACAGGAGAAAGGGAGACAGGAGTGTAAAAAAGCGTTGTTTTTGGACGGCAATGAAGAAATGACTATATTTTGCGATTTCTCCTGCTCAGAAAGACTTAGAAAGTTGATAATTGTGGGCAATGTTAGAAATGTCAGGAGAAACAAGAATTATGTAAAAGGATTGATGTAAGTCATTGTTTCCAAGAGAAAGGGAGACTGGAGTGTAAAAAAGCGTTGTTTTTGGACTGCAATGAAGAAATGACTATGTTTTGCGATTTCTCCTGCTCAGAAAGACTTAGAAAGTTGATATTTGTGGACAATGTTAGAAATGTCATGAGAAACAAGAATTTTGTAAAAGGATTGATGTAAGTCATTGTTTCCAAGAGAAAGGGAGACTGGAGTGTAAAAAAGCGTTGTTTTTGGACTGCAATGAAGAAATGACTATGTTTTGCGATTTCTCCTGCTCAGAAAGACTTAGAAAGTTGATATTTGTGGGCAATGTTAGAAATGTCAGGAGAAACAAGAATTATGTAAAAGTATTGATGTAAGTCATTGTTTCCAAGAGAAAGGGAGACTGGAGTGTAAAAAAGCATTGTTTTTGGACGGCAATGAATAAATGACTGTTTTGCAATTTCTCTTGCTCAGAAAGACTTAGAAAGTTGATAATTGTGGGCAATGTTAGAAATGTCATGAGAAACAAGAATTATGTAAAAGGATTGATGTAAGTCATTGTTTCCAGGAGAAAGGGAGACAGGAGTGTAAAAAAGCGTTGTTTTTGGACGGCAATGAAGAAATGACTATAATTTGCGATTTCTCCTGCTCAGAAAGACATAGAAAGTTGATATTTGTGGGCAATGTTAGAAATGTCAAGAGAAACAAGAATTATGTAAAAGGATTGATGTAAGTCATTGTTTCCAAGAGAAAGGGAGACTGGAGTGTAAAAAAGCGTTGTTTTTGGACTGCAATGAAGAAATGACTATGTTTTGCGATTTCTCCTGCTCAGAAAGACTTAGAAAGTTGATATTTGTGGACAATGTTAGAAATGTCATGAGAAACAAGAATTATGTAAAAGGATTGATGTAAGTCATTGTTTCCAAGAGAAAGGGAGACTGGAGTGTAAAAAAGCGTTGTTTTTGGACTGCAATGAAGAAATGACTGTTTTGCAATTTCTCTTGCTCAGAAAGACTTAGAAAGTTGATAATTGTGGGCAATGTTAGAAATGTAATGAGAAACAAGAATTATGTAGAAGTATTGATGTAAGTCATTGTTTCCAGGAGAAAGGGAGACAGGAGTGTAAAAAAGCGTTGTTTTTCGACGGCAATGAAGAAATGACTATATTTTGCGATTTCTCCTGCTCAGAAAGACTTAGAAAGTTGATATTTGTGGGCAATGTTAGAAATGTCATGAGAAACAAGAATTATGTAAAAGGATTGATGTAAGTCATTGTTTCCAAGAGAAAGGGAGACTGGAGTGTAAAAAAAGCGTTGTTTTTGGACTGCAATGAAGAAATGACTATATTTTGCGATTTCTCCTGCTCAGAAAGACTTAGAAAGTTGATATTTGTGGGCAATGTTAGAAATGTCAGGAGAAACAAGAATTATGTAAAAGTATTGATGTAAGTCATTGTTTCCAGGAGAAAGGGAGACAGGAGTGTAAAAAAGCGTTGTTTTTGGACGGCAATGAAGAAATTACTATGTTTTGCGATTTCTCCTGCTCAGAAAGACTTAGAAAGTTGATAATTGTGGGCAATGGTAGAAATGTCATGAGAAATAAGAATTATGTAAAAGGATTGATGTAAGTCATTGTTGCCAAGAGAAAGGGAGACTGGAGTGTAAAAAAGCGTTGTTTTTGGACTGCAATGAAGAAATGACTGTTTTGCGATTTCTCCTGCTCAGAAAGACTTAGAAAGTTAATAATTGTGGGCAATGTTAGAAATGTCATGAGAAACAAGAATTATGTAAAAGGATTGATGTCAGTCATTGTTTCCAAGAGAAAGGGAGACTGGAGTGTAAAAAAAGCGTTGTTTTTGGACTGCAATGAAGAAATGACTATGTTTTGCGATTTCTCCTGCTCAGAAAGACTTAGAAAGTTGATATTTGTGGGCAATGTTAGAAATGTCAGGAGAAACAAGAATTATGTAAAAGGATTGATGTAAGTCATTGTTTCCAAGAGAAAGGGAGACTGGAGTGTAAAAAAGCATTGTTTTTGGACGGCAATGAATAAATGACTGTTTTGCGATTTCTCTTGCTCAGAAAGACTTAGAAAGTTGATAATTGTTGGCAATGTTAGAAATGTCATGAGAAACAAGAATTATGTAAAAGGATTGATGTAAGTCATTGTTTCCAGGAGAAGGGGAGACAGGAGTGTAAAAAAGCGTTGTTTTTGGACGACAATGAAGAAATTACTATATTTTGCGATTTCTACTGCTCAGAAAGACTTAGAAAGTTGATAATTGTGGGCAATGTTAGAAATGTCATGAGAAACAAGAATTATGTAAAAGGATTGATGTAAGTCATTGTTTACAGGAGAAAGGGAGACAGGAGTGTAAAAAAGCGTTGTTTTTGGACGGCAATGAAGAAATGACTATATTTTGCGATTTCTCCTGCTCAGAAAGACTTAGAAAGTTGATAATTGTGGGCAATGTTAGAAATGTCAGGAGAAACAAGAATTATGTAAAAGGATTGATGTAAGTCATTGTTTCCAAGAGAAAGGGAGACTGGAGTGTAAAAAAGCGTTGTTTTTGGACTGCAATGAAGAAATGACTATGTTTTGCGATTTCTCCTGCTCAGAAAGACTTAGAAAGTTGATAATTGTGGACAATGTTAGAAATGTCATGAGAAACAAGAATTATGTAAAAGGATTGATGTAAGTCATTGTTTCCAAGAGAAATGGAGACAGGAGTGTAAAAAAGCGTTGTTTTTGGACTGCAATGAAGAAATGACTATGTTTTGCGATTTCTCCTGCTCAGAAACACTTAGAAAGTTGATATTTGTGGACAATGTTAGAAATGTCATGAGAAACAAGAATTATGTAAAAGGATTGATGTAAGTCATTGTTTCCAGGAGAAAGGGAGACAGGAGTGTAAAAAAGCGTTGTTTTTGGGCGGCAATGAAGAAATGACTATATTTTGCGATTTCTCCTGCTCAGAAAGACTTAGAAAGTTGATATTTGTGGGCAATGTTAGAAATGTCAGGAGAAACAAGAATTATGTAAAAGGATTGATGTAAGTCATTGTTTCCAAGAGAAATGGAGACAGGAGTGTAAAAAAGCGTTGTTTTTGGACGGCAATGAAGAAATGACTATATTTTGCGATTTCTCCTGCTCAGAAAGACTTAGAAAGTTGATAATTGTGGGCAATGTTAGAAATGTCAGGAGAAACAAGAATTATGTAAAAGGATTGATGTAAGTCATTGTTTCCAAGAGAAAGGGAGACTGGAGTGTAAAAAAGCGTTGTTTTTGGACTGCAATGAAGAAATGACTATGTTTTGCGATTTCTCCTGCTCAGAAAGACTTAGAAAGTTGATATTTGTGGACAATGTTAGAAATGTCATGAGAAACAAGAATTATGTAAAAGGATTGATGTAAGTCATTGTTTCCAAGAGAAAGGGAGACTGGAGTGTAAAAAAGCGTTGTTTTTGGACTGCAATGAAGAAATGACTATGTTTTGCGATTTCTCCTGCTCAGAAAGACTTAGAAAGTTGATATTTGTGGGCAATGTTAGAAATGTCAGGAGAAACAAGAATTATGTAAAAGTATTGATGTAAGTCATTGTTTCCAAGAGAAAGGGAGACTGGAGTGTAAAAAAGCATTGTTTTTGGACGGCAATGAATAAATGACTGTTTTGCGATTTCTCTTGCTCAGAAAGACTTAGAAAGTTGATAATTGTGGGCAATGTTAGAAATGTCATGAGAAACAAGAATTATGTAAAAGGATTGATGTAAGTCATTGTTTCCAGGAGAAAGGGAGACAGGAGTGTAAAAAAGCGTTGTTTTTGGACGGCAATGAAGAAATGACTATAATTTGCGATTTCTCCTGCTCAGAAAGACTTAGAAAGTTGATATTTGTGGGCAATGTTAGAAATGTCAAGAGAAACAAGAATTATGTAAAAGGATTGATGTAAGTCATTGTTTCCAAGAGAAAGGGAGACTGGAGTGTAAAAAAGCGTTGTTTTTGGACTGCAATGAAGAAATGACTATGTTTTGCGATTTCTCCTGCTCAGAAAGACTTAGAAAGTTGATATTTGTGGACAATGTTAGAAATGTCATGAGAAACAAGAATTATGTAAAAGGATTGATGTAAGTCATTGTTTCCAAGAGAAAGGGAGACTGGAGTGTAAAAAAGCGTTGTTTTTGGACTGCAATGAAGAAATGACTGTTTTGCAATTTCTCTTGCTCAGAAAGACTTAGAAAGTTGATAATTGTGGGCAATGTTAGAAATGTAATGAGAAACAAGAATTATGTAGAAGTATTGATGTAAGTCATTGTTTCCAGGAGAAAGGGAGACAGGAGTGTAAAAAAGCGTTGTTTTTCGACGGCAATGAAGAAATGACTATATTTTGCGATTTCTCCTGCTCAGAAAGACTTAGAAAGTTGATATTTGTGGGCAATGTTAGAAATGTCATGAGAAACAAGAATTATGTAAAAGGATTGATGTAAGTCATTGTTTCCAAGAGAAAGGGAGACTGGAGTGTAAAAAAAGCGTTGTTTTTGGACTGCAATGAAGAAATGACTATATTTTGCGATTTCTCCTGCTCAGAAAGACTTAGAAAGTTGATATCTGTGGGCAATGTTAGAAATGTCAGGAGAAACAAGAATTATGTAAAAGTATTGATGTAAGTCATTGTTTCCAGGAGAAAGGGAGACAGGAGTGTAAAAAAGCGTTGTTTTTGGACGGCAATGAAGAAATTACTATGTTTTGCGATTTCTCCTGCTCAGAAAGACTTAGAAAGTTGATAATTGTGGGCAATGGTAGAAATGTCATGAGAAATAAGAATTATGTAAAAGGATTGATGTAAGTCATTGTTGCCAAGAGAAAGGGAGACTGGAGTGTAAAAAAGCGTTGTTTTTGGACTGCAATGAAGAAATGACTGTTTTGCGATTTCTCCTGCTCAGAAAGACTTAGAAAGTTAATAATTGTGGGCAATGTTAGAAATGTCATGAGAAACAAGAATTATGTAAAAGGATTGATGTCAGTCATTGTTTCCAAGAGAAAGGGAGACTGGAGTGTAAAAAAAGCGTTGTTTTTGGACTGCAATGAAGAAATGACTATGTTTTGCGATTTCTCCTGCTCAGAAAGACTTAGAAAGTTGATATTTGTGGGCAATGTTAGAAATGTCAGGAGAAACAAGAATTATGTAAAAGTATTGATGTAAGTCATTGTTTCCAAGAGAAAGGGAGACTGGAGTGTAAAAAAGCATTGTTTTTGGACGGCAATGAATAAATGACTGTTTTGCGATTTCTCTTGCTCAGAAAGACTTAGAAAGTTGATAATTGTTGGCAATGTTAGAAATGTCATGAGAAACAAGAATTATGTAAAAGGATTGATGTAAGTCATTGTTTCCAGGAGAAGGGGAGACAGGAGTGTAAAAAAGCGTTGTTTTTGGACGACAATGAAGAAATTACTATATTTTGCGATTTCTACTGCTCAGAAAGACTTAGAAAGTTGATAATTGTGGGCAATGTTAGAAATGTCATGAGAAACAAGAATTATGTAAAAGGATTGATGTAAGTCATTGTTTACAGGAGAAAGGGAGACAGGAGTGTAAAAAAGCGTTGTTTTTGGACGGCAATGAAGAAATGACTATATTTTGCGATTTCTCCTGCTCAGAAAGACTTAGAAAGTTGATAATTGTGGGCAATGTTAGAAATGTCAGGAGAAACAAGAATTATGTAAAAGGATTGATGTAAGTCATTGTTTCCAAGAGAAAGGGAGACTGGAGTGTAAAAAAGCGTTGTTTTTGGACTGCAATGAAGAAATGACTATGTTTTGCGATTTCTTCTGCTCAGAAAGACTTAGAAAGTTGATAATTGTGGACAATGTTAGAAATGTCATGAGAAACAAGAATTATGTAAAAGGATTGATGTAAGTCATTGTTTCCAAGAGAAATGGAGACAGGAGTGTAAAAAAGCGTTGTTTTTGGACTGCAATGAAGAAATGACTATGTTTTGCGATTTCTCCTGCTCAGAAACACTTAGAAAGTTGATATTTGTGGACAATGTTAGAAATGTCATGAGAAACAAGAATTATGTAAAAGGATTGATGTAAGTCATTGTTTCCAGGAGAAAGGGAGACAGGAGTGTAAAAAAGCGTTGTTTTTGGACGGCAATGAAGAAATGACTATATTTTGCGATTTCTCCTGCTCAGAAAGACTTAGAAAGTTGATATTTGTGGGCAATGTTAGAAATGTCAGGAGAAACAAGAATTATGTAAAAGGATTGATGTAAGTCATTGTTTCCAAGAGAAATGGAGACAGGAGTGTAAAAAAGCGTTGTTTTTGGACTGCAATGAAGAAATTACTATGTTCTGCGATTTCTCCTGCTCAGAAAGACTTAGAAAGTTGATAATTGTGGACAATGTTAGAAATGTCATGAGAAACAAGAATTATGTAAAAGGATTGATGTAAGTCATTGTTTCCAAGAGAAAGGGAGACTGGAGTGTAAAAAAGCGTTGTTTTTGGACTGCAATGAAGAAATGACTATGTTTTGCGATTTCTCCTGCTCAGAAAGACTTAGAAAGTTGATAATTGTGGGCAATGTTAGAAATGTCATGAGAAACAAGAATTATGTAAAAGGATTGATGTAAGTCATTGTTTCCAGGAGAAAGGGAGACAGGAGTGTAAAAAAGCGTTGTTTTTGGACGGCAATGAAGAAATTACTATATTTTGCGGTTTCTCCTGCTCAGAAAGACTTAGAAAGTTGATAATTGTGGGCAATGTTAGAAATGTCAGGAGAAACAAGAATTATGTAAAAGTATTGATGTAAGTCATTGTTTCCAAGAGAAAGGGAGACTGGAGTGTAAAAAAGCGTTGTTTTTGGACTGCAATGAAGAAATGACTATATTTTGCGGTTTCTCCTGCTCAGAAAGACTTAGAAAGTTGATAATTGTGGACAATGTTAGAAATGTCATGAGAAACAAGAATTATGTAAAAGGATTGATGTAAGTCATTGTTTCCAGGAGAAGGGGAGACAGGAGTGTAAAAAAGCGTTGTTTTTGGACGGCAATGAAGAAATTACTATATTTTGCGATTTCTACTGCTCAGAAAGACTTAGAAAGTTGATAATTGTGGGCAATGTTAGAAATGTCATGAGAAACAAGAATTATGTAAAAGGATTGATGTAAGTCATTGTTTACAGGAGAAAGGGAGACAGGAGTGTAAAAAAGCGTTGTTTTTGGACGGCAATGAAGAAATGACTATATTTTGCGATTTCTCCTGCTCAGAAAGACTTAGAAAGTTGATAATTGTGGGCAATGTTAGAAATGTCAGGAGAAACAAGAATTATGTAAAAGGATTGATGTAAGTCATTGTTTCCAAGAGAAAGGGAGACTGGAGTGTAAAAAAGCGTTGTTTTTGGACTGCAATGAAGAAATGACTATGTTTTGCGATTTCTCCTGCTCAGAAAGACTTAGAAAGTTGATAATTGTGGACAATGTTAGAAATGTCATGAGAAACAAGAATTATGTAAAAGGATTGATGTAAGTCATTGTTTCCAAGAGAAATTGAGACAGGAGTGTAAAAAAGCGTTGTTTTTGGACTGCAATGAAGAAATGACTATGTTTTGCGATTTCTCCTGCTCAGAAACACTTAGAAAGTTGATATTTGTGGACAATGTTAGAAATGTCATGAGAAACAAGAATTATGTAAAAGGATTGATGTAAGTCATTGTTTCCAAGAGAAATGGAGACAGGAGTGTAAAAAAGCGTTGTTTTTGGACTGCAATGAAGAAATGACTATGTTCTGCGATTTCTCCTGCTCAGAAAGACTTAGAAAGTTGATAATTGTGGACAATGTTAGAAATGTCATGAGAAACAAGAATTATGTAAAAGGATTGATGTAAGTCATTGTTTCCAAGAGAAAGGGAGACTGGAGTGTAAAAAAGCGTTGTTTTTGGACTGCAATGAAGAAATGACTATGTTTTGCGATTTCTCCTGCTCAGAAAGACTTAGAAAGTTGATAATTGTGGGCAATGTTAGAAATGTCATGAGAAACAAGAATTATGTAAAAGGATTGATGTAAGTCATTGTTTCCAGGAGAAAGGGAGACAGGAGTGTAAAAAAGCGTTGTTTTTGGACGGCAATGAAGAAATGACTATATTTTGCGGTTTCTCCTGCTCAGAAAGACTTAGAAAGTTGATAATTGTGGGCAATGTTAGAAATGTCAGGAGAAACAAGAATTATGTAAAAGGATTGATGTAAGTCATTGTTTCCAAGAGAAATGGAGACAGGAGTGTAAAAAAGCGTTTTTTTGGACTGCAATGAAGAAATGACTATGTTCTGCGATTTCTCCTGCTCAAAAAGACTTAGAAAGTTGATAATTGTGGGCAATGTTAGAAATGTCAGGAGAAACAAGAATTATGTAAAAGTATTGATGTAAGTCATTGTTTCCAAGAGAAAGGGGGACAGGAGTGTAAAAAAGCGTTATTTTTGGACGGCAATGAAGAAATGACTATGTTTTGCGATTTCTCCTGCTCAGAAAGACTTAGAAAGTTGATAATTGTGGACAATGTTAGAAATGTCATGAGAAACAAGAATTATGTAGCACAGTGGCCTAGTGGTTAGCACGTCTGCCTCACAGCACTGGGGTCATGAGTTCGATTCCCAACCATGGCCTTATCTGTGTGGAGTTTGTATGTTCTCCCTGTGTTTGCGTGGGTTTCCTCCGGGTGCTCCGGTTTCCTCCCACACTCCAAAAACATACTGGTAGGTTAATTGGCTGCAATCAAAAATTGACCCTAGTGTCTCCCTCTCTGTCTGTCTTTGTGTGAGTGTGTCTATATTAAGGAATTTAGACTGTAAGCTCCAATGGGGCAGGGACTGATGTGAATGAGTTCTCTGTACAGCGCTGCGGAATTAGTGGCGCTATATAAATAAATGATGATGATGATGATGATTATGTAAAAGGATTGATGTAAGTCATTGTTTCCAAGAGAAAGGGAGACTGGAGTGTAAAAAAGCGTTGTTTTTGGACTGCAATGAAGAAATGACTATGTTTTGCGATTTCTCCTGCTCAGAAAGACTTAGAAAGTTGATATTTGTGGACAATGTTAGAAATGTCATGAGAAACAAGAATTATGTAAAAGGATTGATGTAAGTCATTGTTTCCAAGAGAAAGGGAGACTGGAGTGTAAAAAAGCGTTGTTTTTGGACTGCAATGAAGAAATGACTATGTTTTGCGATTTCTCCTGCTCAGAAAGACTTAGAAAGTTGATATTTGTGGGCAATGTTAGAAATGTCAGGAGAAACAAGAATTATGTAAAAGTATTGATGTAAGTCATTGTTTCCAAGAGAAAGGGAGACTGGAGTGTAAAAAAGCATTGTTTTTGGACGGCAATGAATAAATGACTGTTTTGCGATTTCTCTTGCTCAGAAAGACTTAGAAAGTTGATAATTGTGGGCAATGTTAGAAATGTCATGAGAAACAAGAATTATGTAAAATTATTGATGTAAGTCATTGTTTCCAGGAGAAAGGGAGACAGGAGTGTAAAAAAGCGTTGTTTTTGGACAGCAATGAAGAAATGACTATATTTTGCGATTTCTCCTGCTCAGAAAGACTTAGAAAGTTGATATTTGTGGGCAATGTTAGAAATGTCAGGAGAAACAAGAATTATGTAAAAGGATTGATGTAAGTCATTGTTTCCAAGAGAAATGGAGACAGGAGTGTAAAAAAGCGTTGTTTTTGGACTGCAATGAAGAAATGACTATGTTCTGCGATTTCTCCTGCTCAAAAAGACTTAGAAAGTTGATAATTGTGGGCAATGTTAGAAATGTCAGGAGAAACAAGAATTATGTAAAAGTATTGATGTAAGTCATTGTTTCCAAGAGAAAGGGGGACAGGAGTGTAAAAAAGCGTTATTTTTGGACTGCAATGAAGAAATGACTATGTTCTGCGATTTCTCCTGCTCAAAAAGACTTAGAAAGTTGATAATTGTGGGCAATGTTAGAAATGTCAGGAGAAACAAGAATTATGTAAAAGGATTGATGTAAGTCATTGTTTCCAAGAGAAAGGGAGACTGGAGTGTAAAAAAAGCGTTGTTTTTGGACTGCAATGAAGAAATGACTATGTTTTGCGATTTCTCCTGCTCAGAAAGACTTAGAAAGTTGATATTTGTGGACAATGTTAGAAATGTCATGAGAAACAAGAATTATGTAAAAGGATTGATGTAAGTCATTGTTTCCAAGAGAAAGGGAGACTGGAGTGTAAAAAAGCGTTGTTTTTGGACTGCAATGAAGAAATGACTATGTTTTGCGATTTCTCCTGCTCAGAAAGACTTAGAAAGTTGATATTTGTGGGCAATGTTAGAAATGTCAGGAGAAACAAGAATTATGTAAAAGTATTGATGTAAGTCATTGTTTCCAAGAGAAAGGGAGACTGGAGTGTAAAAAAGCATTGTTTTTGGACGGCAATGAATAAATGACTGTTTTGCGATTTCTCTTGCTCAGAAAGACTTAGAAAGTTGATAATTGTGGGCAATGTTAGAAATGTCATGAGAAACAAGAATTATGTAAAATTATTGATGTAAGTCATTGTTTCCAGGAGAAAGGGAGACAGGAGTGTAAAAAAAGCGTTGTTTTTGGACGGCAATGAAGAAATGACTATATTTTGCGATTTCTCCTGCTCAGAAAGACTTAGAAAGTTGATATTTGTGGGCAATGTTAGAAATGTCAGGAGAAACAAGAATTATGTAAAAGGATTGATGTAAGTCATTGTTTCCAGGAGAAAGGGAGACAGGAGTGTAAAAAAGCGTTGTTTTTGGACGGCAATGAAGAAATTACTATGTTTTGCGATTTCTCCTGCTCAGAAAGACTTAGAAAGTTGATAATTGTGGGCAATGGTAGAAATGTCATGAGAAATAAGAATTATGTAAAAGGATTGATGTAAGTCATTGTTGCCAAGAGAAAGGGAGACTGGAGTGTAAAAAAGCGTTGTTTTTGGACTGCAATGAAGAAATGACTATGTTTTGCGATTTCTCCTGCTCAGAAAGACTTAGAAAGTTAATAATTGTGGGCAATGTTAGAAATGTCATGAGAAACAAGAATTATGTAAAAGGATTGATGTCAGTCATTGTTTCCAAGAGAAAGGGAGACTGGAGTGTAAAAAAAGCGTTGTTTTTGGACTGCAATGAAGAAATGACTATGTTTTGCGATTTCTCCTGCTCAGAAAGACTTAGAAAGTTGATATTTGTGGGCAATGTTAGAAATGTCAGGAGAAACAAGAATTATGTAAAAGGATTGATGTAAGTCATTGTTTCCAAGAGAAAGGGAGACTGGAGTGTAAAAAAGCGTTGTTTTTGGACTGCAATGAAGAAATGACTATGTTCTGCGATTTCTCCTGCTCAGAAAGACTTAGAAAGTTGATAATTGTGGGCAATGTTAGAAATGTCATGAGAAACAAGAATTATGTAAAAGGATTGATGTAAGTCATTGTTTCCAGAAGAAAGGGAGACAGGAGTGTAAAAAAGCGTTGTTTTTGGACGGCAATGGAGAAATGACTATATTTTGCGGTTTCTCCTGCTCAGAAAGACTTAGAAAGTTGATAATTGTGGGCAATGTTAGAAATGTCAGGAGAAACAAGAATTATGTAAAAGGATTGATGTAAGTCATTGTTTCCAAGAGAAATGGAGACAGGAGTGTAAAAAAGCGTTGTTTTTGGACTGCAATGAAGAAATGACTATGTTCTGCGATTTCTCCTGCTCAAAAAGACTTAGAAAGTTGATAATTGTGGGCAATGTTAGAAATGTCAGGAGAAACAAGAATTATGTAAAAGTATTGATGTAAGTCATTGTTTCCAAGAGAAAGGGAGACAGGAGTGTAAAAAAGTGTTGTTTTTGGACGGCAATGAAGAAATGACTATGTTTTGCGATTTCTCCTGCTCAGAAAGACTTAGAAAGTTGATAATTGTTGGCAATGTTAGAAATGTCATGAGAAACAAGAATTATGTAAAAGGATTGATGTAAGTCATTGTTTCCAGGAGAAAGGGAGACAGGAGTGTAAAAAAGCGTTGTTTTTGGACGGCAATGAAGAAATTACTATATTTTGCGGTTTCTCCTGCTCAGAAAGACTTAGAAAGTTGATAATTGTGGGCAATGTTAGAAATGTCAGGAGAAACAAGAATTATGTAAAAGGATTGATGTAAGTCATTGTTTCCAAGAGAAATGGAGACAGGAGTGTAAAAAAGCGTTGTTTTTGGACTGCAATGAAGAAATGACTATGTTCTGCGATTTCTCCTGCTCAAAAAGACTTAGAAAGTTAATAATTGTGGGCAATGTTAGAAATGTCAGGAGAAATAAGAATTATGTAAAAGTATTGATGTAAGTCATTGTTTCCAAGAGAAAGGGAGACAGGAGTGTAAAAAAGCGTTGTTTTTGGACGGCAATGAAGAAATGACTATATTTTGCGGTTTCTCCTGCTCAGAAAGACTTAGAAAGTTGATAATTGTGGGCAATGTTAGAAATGTCAGGAGAAACAAGAATTATGTAAAGGATTGATGTAAGTCATTGTTTCCAAGAGAAATGGAGACAGGAGTGTAAAAAAGCGTTGTTTTTGGACTGCAATGAAGAAATGACTATGTTCTGCGATTTCTCCTGCTCAAAAAGACTTAGGAAGTTGATAATTGTGGGCAATGTTAGAAATGTCAGGAGAAACAAGAATTATGTAAAAGGATTGATGTAAGTCATTGTTTCCAAGAGAAAGGGAGACTGGAGTGTAAAAAAGCATTGTTTTTGGACGGCAATGAATAAATGACTGTTTTGCGATTTCTCTTGCTCAGAAAGACTTAGAAAGTTGATAATTGTGGGCAATGTTAGAAATGTCAGGAGAAACAAGAATTATGTAAAAGTATTGATGTAAGTCATTGTTTCCAAGAGAAAGGGAGACTGGAGTGTAAAAAAGCGTTGTTTTTGGACTGCAATGAAGAAATGACTATATTTTGCGGTTTCTCCTGCTCAGAAAGACTTAGAAAGTTGATAATTGTGGGCAATGTTAGAAATGTCAGGAGAAACAAGAATTATGTAAAAGGATTTATGTAAGTCATTGTTTCCAAGAGAAATGGAGACAGGAGTGTAAAAAAGCGTTGTTTTTGGACTGCAATGAAGAAATGACTATGTTCTGCGATTTCTCCTGCTCAAAAAGACTTAGGAAGTTGATAATTGTGGGCAATGTTAGAAATGTCAGGAGAAACAAGAATTATGTAAAAGGATTGATGTAAGTCATTGTTTCCAAGAGAAAGGGAGACTGGAGTGTAAAAAAGCATTGTTTTTGGATGGCAATGAATAAATGACTGTTTTGCGATTTCTCTTGCTCAGAAAGACTTAGAAAGTTGATAATTGTTGGCAATGTTAGAAATGTCATGAGAAACAAGAATTATGTAAAAGGATTGATGTAAGTCATTGTTTCCAGGAGAAGGGGAGACAGGAGTGTAAAAAAGCGTTGTTTTTGGACGGCAATGAAGAAATTACTATATTTTGCGATTTCTACTGCTCAGAAAGACTTAGAAAGTTGATAATTGTGGGCAATGTTAGAAATGTCATGAGAAACAAGAATTATGTAAAAGGATTGATGTAAGTCATTGTTTACAGGAGAAAGGGAGACAGGAGTGTAAAAAAGCGTTGTTTTTGGACGGCAATGAAGAAATGACTATATTTTGCGATTTCTCCTGCTCAGAAAGACTTAGAAAGTTGATAATTGTGGGCAATGTTAGAAATGTCAGGAGAAACAAGAATTATGTAAAAGGATTGATGTAAGTCATTGTTTCCAAGAGAAAGGGAGACTGGAGTGTAAAAAAGCGTTGTTTTTGGACTGCAATGAAGAAATGACTATGTTTTGCGATTTCTCCTGCTCAGAAAGACTTAGAAAGTTGATAATTGTGGACAATGTTAGAAATGTCATGAGAAACAAGAATTATGTAAAAGGATTGATGTAAGTCATTGTTTCCAAGAGAAATGGAGACAGGAGTGTAAAAAAGCGTTGTTTTTGGACTGCAATGAAGAAATGACTATGTTTTGCGATTTCTCCTGCTCAGAAACACTTAGAAAATTGATATTTGTGGACAATGTTAGAAATGTCATGAGAAACAAGAATTATGTAAAAGGATTGATGTAAGTCATTGTTTCCAAGAGAAATGGAGACAGGAGTGTAAAAAAGCGTTGTTTTTGGACTGCAATGAAGAAATGACTATGTTCTGCGATTTCTCCTGCTCAGAAAGACTTAGAAAGTTGATAATTGTGGACAATGTTAGAAATGTCATGAGAAACAAGAATTATGTAAAAGGATTGATGTAAGTCATTGTTTCCAAGAGAAAGGGAGACTGGAGTGTAAAAAAGCGTTGTTTTTGGACTGCAATGAAGAAATGACTATGTTTTGCGATTTCTCCTGCTCAGAAAGACTTAGAAAGTTGATAATTGTGGGCAATGTTAGAAATGTCATGAGAAACAAGAATTATGTAAAAGGATTGATGTAAGTCATTGTTTCCAGGAGAAAGGGAGACAGGAGTGTAAAAAAGCGTTGTTTTTGGACGGCAATGAAGAAATGACTATATTTTGCGGTTTCTCCTGCTCAGAAAGACTTAGAAAGTTGATAATTGTGGGCAATGTTAGAAATGTCAGGAGAAACTAGAATTATGTAAAAGGATTGATGTAAGTCATTGTTTCCAAGAGAAATGGAGACAGGAGTGTAAAAAAGCGTTTTTTTGGACTGCAATGAAGAAATGACTATGTTCTGCGATTTCTCCTGCTCAAAAAGACTTAGAAAGTTGATAATTGTGGGCAATGTTAGAAATGTCAGGAGAAACAAGAATTATGTAAAAGTATTGATGTAAGTCATTGTTTCCAAGAGAAATGGAGACAGGAGTATAAAAAAGCGTTGTTTTTGGACTGCAATGAAGAAATGACTATGTTCTGCGATTTCTCCTGCTCAAAAAGACTTAGAAAGTTGATAATTGTGGGCAATGTTAGAAATTTCATGAGAAACAAGAATTATGTAAAAGGATTGATGTAAGTCATTGTTTCCAAGAGAAAGGGGGACAGGAGTGTAAAAAAGCGTTATTTTTGGACGGCAATGAAGAAATTACTATATTTTGCGATTTCTACTGCTCAGAAAGACTTAGAAAGTTGATAATTGTGGGCAATGTTAGAAATGTCATGAGAAACAAGAATTATGTAAAAGGATTGATGTAAGTCATTGTTTACAGGAGAAAGGGAGACAGGAGTGTAAAAAAGCGTTGTTTTTGGACGGCAATGAAGAAATGACTATATTTTGCGATTTCTCCTGCTCAGAAAGACTTAGAAAGTTGATAATTGTGGGCAATGTTAGAAATGTCAGGAGAAACAAGAATTATGTAAAAGGATTGATGTAAGTCATTGTTTCCAAGAGAAAGGGAGACTGGAGTGTAAAAAAGCGTTGTTTTTGGACTGCAATGAAGAAATGACTATGTTTTGCGATTTCTCCTGCTCAGAAAGACTTAGAAAGTTGATAATTGTGGACAATGTTAGAAATGTCATGAGAAACAAGAATTATGTAAAAGGATTGATGTAAGTCATTGTTTCCAAGAGAAATGGAGACAGGAGTGTAAAAAAGCGTTGTTTTTGGACTGCAATGAAGAAATGACTATGTTTTGCGATTTCTCCTGCTCAGAAACACTTAGAAAATTGATATTTGTGGACAATGTTAGAAATGTCATGAGAAACAAGAATTATGTAAAAGGATTGATGTAAGTCATTGTTTCCAAGAGAAATGGAGACAGGAGTGTAAAAAAGCGTTGTTTTTGGACTGCAATGAAGAAATGACTATGTTCTGCGATTTCTCCTGCTCAGAAAGACTTAGAAAGTTGATAATTGTGGACAATGTTAGAAATGTCATGAGAAACAAGAATTATGTAAAAGGATTGATGTAAGTCATTGTTTCCAAGAGAAAGGGAGACTGGAGTGTAAAAAAGCGTTGTTTTTGGACTGCAATGAAGAAATGACTATGTTTTGCGATTTCTCCTGCTCAGAAAGACTTAGAAAGTTGATAATTGTGGGCAATGTTAGAAATGTCATGAGAAACAAGAATTATGTAAAAGGATTGATGTAAGTCATTGTTTCCAGGAGAAAGGGAGACAGGAGTGTAAAAAAGCGTTGTTTTTGGACGGCAATGAAGAAATGACTATATTTTGCGGTTTCTCCTGCTCAGAAAGACTTAGAAAGTTGATAATTGTGGGCAATGTTAGAAATGTCAGGAGAAACAAGAATTATGTAAAAGGATTGATGTAAGTCATTGTTTCCAAGAGAAATGGAGACAGGAGTGTAAAAAAGCGTTTTTTTGGACTGCAATGAAGAAATGACTATGTTCTGCGATTTCTCCTGCTCAAAAAGACTTAGAAAGTTGATAATTGTGGGCAATGTTAGAAATGTCAGGAGAAACAAGAATTATGTAAAAGTATTGATGTAAGTCATTGTTTCCAAGAGAAATGGAGACAGGAGTATAAAAAAGCGTTGTTTTTGGACTGCAATGAAGAAATGACTATGTTCTGCGATTTCTCCTGCTCAAAAAGACTTAGAAAGTTGATAATTGTGGGCAATGTTAGAAATTTCATGAGAAACAAGAATTATGTAAAAGGATTGATGTAAGTCATTGTTTCCAAGAGAAAGGGGGACAGGAGTGTAAAAAAGCGTTATTTTTGGACGGCAATGAAGAAATGACTATGTTTTGCGATTTCTCCTGCTCAGAAAGACTTAGAAAGTTGATAATTGTGGACAATGTTAGAAATGTCATGAGAAACAAGAATTATGTAGCACAGTGGCCTAGTGGTTAGCACGTCTGCCTCACAGCACTGGGGTCATGAGTTGGATTCCCAACCATGGCCTTATCTGTGTGGAGTTTGTATGTTCTCCCTGTGTTTGCGTGGGTTTCCTCCGGGTGCTCCGGTTTCCTCCCACACTCCAAAAACATACTGGTAGGTTAATTGGCTGCAATCAAAAATTGACCCTAGTGTCTCCCTCTCTGTCTGTCTTTGTGTGAGTGTGTCTATATTAAGGAATTTAGACTGTAAGCTCCAATGGGGCAGGGACTGATGTGAATGAGTTCTCTGTACAGCGCTGCGGAATTAGTGGCGCTATATAAATAAATGATGATGATGATGATGATTATGTAAAAGGATTGATGTAAGTCATTGTTTCCAAGAGAAAGGGAGACTGGAGTGTAAAAAAGCGTTGTTTTTGGACTGCAATGAAGAAATGACTATGTTTTGCGATTTCTCCTGCTCAGAAAGACTTAGAAAGTTGATATTTGTGGACAATGTTAGAAATGTCATGAGAAACAAGAATTATGTAAAAGGATTGATGTAAGTCATTGTTTCCAAGAGAAAGGGAGACTGGAGTGTAAAAAAGCGTTGTTTTTGGACTGCAATGAAGAAATGACTATGTTTTGCGATTTCTCCTGCTCAGAAAGACTTAGAAAGTTGATATTTGTGGGCAATGTTAGAAATGTCAGGAGAAACAAGAATTATGTAAAAGTATTGATGTAAGTCATTGTTTCCAAGAGAAAGGGAGACTGGAGTGTAAAAAAGCATTGTTTTTGGACGGCAATGAATAAATGACTGTTTTGCGATTTCTCTTGCTCAGAAAGACTTAGAAAGTTGATAATTGTGGGCAATGTTAGAAATGTCATGAGAAACAAGAATTATGTAAAATTATTGATGTAAGTCATTGTTTCCAGGAGAAAGGGAGACAGGAGTGTAAAAAAGCGTTGTTTTTGGACGGCAATGAAGAAATGACTATATTTTGCGATTTCTCCTGCTCAGAAAGACTTAGAAAGTTGATATTTGTGGGCAATGTTAGAAATGTCAGGAGAAACAAGAATTATGTAAAAGGATTGATGTAAGTCATTGTTTCCAAGAGAAATGGAGACAGGAGTGTAAAAAAGCGTTGTTTTTGGACTGCAATGAAGAAATGACTATGTTCTGCGATTTCTCCTGCTCAAAAAGACTTAGAAAGTTGATAATTGTGGGCAATGTTAGAAATGTCAGGAGAAACAAGAATTATGTAAAAGTATTGATGTAAGTCATTGTTTCCAAGAGAAAGGGGGACAGGAGTGTAAAAAAGCGTTATTTTTGGACGGCAATGAAGAAATTACTATGTTTTGCGATTTCTCCTGCTCAGAAAGACTTAGAAAGTTGATAATTGTGGACAATGTTAGAAATGTCATGAGAAACAAGAATTATGTAAAAGGATTGATGTAAGTCATTGTTTCCAAGAGAAAGGGAGACTGGAGTGTAAAAAAAGCGTTGTTTTTGGACTGCAATGAAGAAATGACTATGTTTTGCGATTTCTCCTGCTCAGAAAGACTTAGAAAGTTGATATTTGTGGACAATGTTAGAAATGTCATGAGAAACAAGAATTATGTAAAAGGATTGATGTAAGTCATTGTTTCCAAGAGAAAGGGAGACTGGAGTGTAAAAAAGCGTTGTTTTTGGACTGCAATGAAGAAATGACTATGTTTTGCGATTTCTCCTGCTCAGAAAGACTTAGAAAGTTGATATTTGTGGGCAATGTTAGAAATGTCAGGAGAAACAAGAATTATGTAAAAGTATTGATGTAAGTCATTGTTTCCAAGAGAAAGGGAGACTGGAGTGTAAAAAAGCATTGTTTTTGGACGGCAATGAATAAATGACTGTTTTGCGATTTCTCTTGCTCAGAAAGACTTAGAAAGTTGATAATTGTGGGCAATGTTAGAAATGTCATGAGAAACAAGAATTATGTAAAATTATTGATGTAAGTCATTGTTTCCAGGAGAAAGGGAGACAGGAGTGTAAAAAAGCGTTGTTTTTGGACGGCAATGAAGAAATGACTATATTTTGCGATTTCTCCTGCTCAGAAAGACTTAGAAAGTTGATATTTGTGGGCAATGTTAGAAATGTCAGGAGAAACAAGAATTATGTAAAAGGATTGATGTAAGTCATTGTTTCCAGGAGAAAGGGAGACAGGAGTGTAAAAAAGCGTTGTTTTTGGACGGCAATGAAGAAATTACTAAGTTTTGCGATTTCTCCTGCTCAGAAAGACTTAGAAAGTTGATAATTGTGGGCAATGGTAGAAATGTCATGAGAAATAAGAATTATGTAAAAGGATTGATGTAAGTCATTGTTGCCAAGAGAAAGGGAGACTGGAGTGTAAAAAAGCGTTGTTTTTGGACTGCAATGAAGAAATGACTATGTTTTGCGATTTCTCCTGCTCAGAAAGACTTAGAAAGTTAATAATTGTGGGCAATGTTAGAAATGTCATGAGAAACAAGAATTATGTAAAAGGATTGATGTCAGTCATTGTTTCCAAGAGAAAGGGAGACTGGAGTGTAAAAAAAGCGTTGTTTTTGGACTGCAATGAAGAAATGACTATGTTTTGCGATTTCTCCTGCTCAGAAAGACTTAGAAAGTTGATAATTGTGGGCAATGTTAGAAATGTCATGAGAAACAAGAATTATG
>NW_027446436.1:0-57988 GCF_038048845.1 Mixophyes fleayi | reverse complement strand
TATGATTTAATTCATGATTCATGATTCGATTCATGATTCATGATTCATGATTCAATTCATGATTCATGATTCATGATTCATGATTCGATTCATGATTCATGATTCAATTCATGATTCATGATTCAAGATTCATGATTCAATTCATGATTCATGATTCATGATTCAAGATTCAATTCAAGATTCATGATTCATGATTCGATTCATGATTCATGATTCGATTCATGAATCTTGATTCATGATTCGATTCATGATTCATGATTCAATTCATGATTCATGATTCATGATTCAATTCATGATTTATGATTCGATCATGATTCATGATTCGATTCATTAATCTTAAATCATGATTCATGATTGGATTCACGATTCATGATTCAATTCATGATTCATGATTCAATTCATGATTCATGATTCATGATTCAATTCATGATTTATGATTCGATTCATGATTCATGATTCATGATTTAATTCATGATTCAATATTTCAATTCATGATTCAATTCATGATTTATGAATCAATTTATGATTCATGATTCATGATTTATCATTCAATTCATGATTCATGATTCATGATTCATGATTTAATTCATGATTCAATTCATGATTCGTGAATCAATTTATGATTCATGATTCATGATTCAAATCATGATTCATGATTCATGATTCATGATTCGATTCATGATTCATGATTCAATTCATGATTCATGATTTATGATTCATGCATAAATAAATGATTCATGATTCAATTCATGATTCGATTCCTCATTCAATTCATGATTCATGATTCGATTTATGATTCATGATTCATAAATTCAATTCATGACTCATGATTCATGATTCAATTCAAGATTCATTACTATGATTCATGATTCAAATTATGATTCAATTCAAGATTCATGATTCGATTCATGATTCATGATTCATGATTCAAGTCATGATTCATTTCATGATTTATGATTCAATTCATGATTCATGATTCAATTCATGATTCGATTCCTGATTCATTTCATGATTCATGATTCGATTTATGATTCTTGATTCATGATTCAATTCATGATTCATGATTCGATTCATGATTCATGATTAGTGATTAAATTCATGATTCAATTCATGATTCAATTCATGATTCATGATTCATGATTTATGATTCAATTCATGATTCATGATTCATGATTCATGATTTAATTCATGATTAATGATTCATGATTCAATTCATGATTCAATTCATGACTCATGAATCAATTTATGATTCATGATTCAAGATTCATGATTCAATTCATGATTCATGATTCCTGATTCGATTCATGATTCATGATTCAATTCATGATTCATGATTCATGATTCAATTCATGATTCATGATTCAATTCATGATTTATGATTTATGATTCATGATTCAATTCATGATTCATGATTCAAGATTCATGATTCAATTCATGATTCATGATTCGATTCATGAATCTTGATTCATGATTCATGATTCATGATTCGATTCATGATTCATGATTCATGATTCAATTCATGATTCAATTCATGATTCATTATTCATGATTCAATTCATGATTCATGATTCAATTCATGATTCATGATTCATGATTCAATTCATGATTTATGATTCGATTCATGATTCATGATTCATGATTCATGATTCATGATTTATTTTATGATTAATGATTCATGATTTATGATTCATGATTTATTTCATGATTAATGATTCATGATTCAATTCATGATTCAATTCATGATTCATGAATCAATTTATGATTCATGATTCATGATTTATGATTCATGATTCATGATTTATGATTCAATTCATGATTCATGATTCATGATTCATGATTTTATTCATGATTAATGATTCATGATTCAATTCATGATTCAAGTCATGATTGATGTATCAATTTATGATTCATGATTCATGATTCATGATTCAATTCATGATTCATGATTCATGATTCATGATTTATTTTATGATTAATGATTCATGATTCATGATTCATGATTTATTTCATGAATAATGATTCATGATTCAATTCATGATTCAAGTCATGATTCATGAATCAATTTATGATTCATGATTCATGATTCAATTCATGATTCATGATTCATGATTCAATTCATGATTCATGATTTATGATTCATGATTCAATTCATGATTCATGAATCAATTTATGATTCATGATTCATGATTCATGATTCAATTCATGATTCATGATTCATGATTCAATTCATGATTCATGATTCAATTCATGATTCGATTCCTGATTCAATTCATGATTCATGATTCAATTCATGATTCATGAATCAATTTATGATTTATGATTCATGATTCATGATTCAATTCATGATTCATGATTCAATTCATGATTCATGATTCAATTCATGATTCGATTCCTGATTCAATTCATGATTCATGATTCAATTCATGATTCATGATTCATGATTCAATTCATGATTCATGATTTATGATTCATGATTCAATTCATGATTCATGATTCAATTCATGATTTGATTCCTGATTCAATTCATGATTCATGATTCGATTTATGATTCATGATTCATAAATTCAATTCATGATTCATGATTCATGATTCAATTCATGATTCGATTCCTGATTCAATTCATGATTCATGATTCGATTTATGATTCAGGATTCATAAATTCAATTCATGATTAATGATTCATGATTCAATTCATGATTCATGATTCAATTCATGATTACATCCATGATTCAATTCATGATTCATGATTCAAATTATGATTCAATTCATGATTCATGTTTCATGATTAATGATTCAATTCATGATTCAATTCATGATTCAATTCATGATTCATAATTCTATCCATGATTCATAATTAAATTCATGATTCATTAATCATGATTCAATTCATGATTCATTATTCATGATTCAATTCATGATTCATGATTCGATTCATGATTCTTGAATCATGATTCATGATTCAATTCATGATTCATGATTCGATTCATGATTCATGATTCATGATTCAATTCATGATTAATGATTCATGATTCAATTCATGATTCATGATTCGATTCATGATTCATGATTCAATTCATGATTAATGATTCATGATTCAATTCATGATTCAATTCATGATTCATGATTCGATTCATGATTCATGATTCAATTCATGATTCATGATTCATGATTCAATTCATGATTCATGATTCATGATTCATGATTTAATTCATGATTCATGATTCGATTCATGATTCATGATTCTTGATTCATGATTCATGATTCTATTCATGATTCATGATTCATGATTCGATTCATGATTCGATTCATGATTCTTGATTCATGATTCGATTCATGATTCATGATTCTTGATTCATGATTCATGATTCTATTCATGATTCATGATTCATGATTCGATTCATGATTCATGATTCAATTCATGATTCATGATTCAAGATTCATGATTCAATTCATGATTCATGATTCATGATTCAATTCATGATTCATGATTCATGATTCGATTCATGATTCATGATTCAATTCATGATTCATGATTCAAGATTCATAATTCAATTCATGATTCATGATTCGATTCATGAATCTTGATTCATGATTCATGATTCAATTCATGATTTAATTCATGATTCATGATTCATGATTCATGATTCATGATTCAATTCATGATTTATGATTCGATTCATGATTCATGATTCGATTCATGAATCTTGATTCATGATTCATGATTGGATTCATGATTCATGATTCAATTCATGATTCAATTCATGATTTATGAATCAATTTATGATTCATGAATTATGATTTATGATTCAATTCATGATTCATGATTCATGATTCATGATTCATGATTCATGATTCATGATTTAATTCATGATTCAATTCATGATTTGTGAATCAATTTATGATTCATGATTCATGATTCAAATCATGATTCATGATTCATGATTCATGATTCATGATTCATGATTCGATTCATGATTCATGATTCAATTCATGATTCATGATTTATGATTTATGATTCAATAAATTATTCATGATTCAATTCATGATTCGATTCCTGATTCAATTCATGATTCATGATTCGATTTATGATTCATGATTCATAAATTCAATTCATGATTCATGATTCATGATTCAATTCAAGATTCATGATTCATGATTCAAATTATGATTCAATTCAAGATTCATGATTCGATTCATGATTCATGATTCGATTCATGATTCATGATTCATGATTCAATTCATGATTCATGATTCATGATTCATGAGTCAATTTATGATTCATGATTCGAATCATGATTCTTGATTCATGATTCGATTCATGATTCATGATTCAAGATTCAATTCATAATTCATGATTCATGATTCAATTCATGATTCATGATTCATGATTCGATTCATGATTCAATTCAAGATTCATGATTCGATTCATGATTCATGATTCGATTCATGATTCATGATTCGATTCATGATTCATGATTCGATTCATGATTCATTTCATGATTCATGATTCGATTCATGATTCAATTTATGATTTAATTCATGATTCATGATTCATGATTCGATTCATGATTCATGATTCGATTCGTGATTCATGATTCATGATTCAATTCATGATTCTTGATTCATGATTCAATTCATGATTCATGATTCATGATTCATGATTTAATTCATGATACATGATTCGATTCATGATTCAATTCATGATTCATGATTCATGATTCTTGATTCATGATTCATGATTCTATTCATGATTCATGATTCAATTCATGATTTGATTCCTGATTCTTGATTCATGATTCGATTCATGATTCAAGATTCAATTCATAATTCATGATTCATGATTCAATTCATGATTCATGATTTATGATTGATGATTCAATTCATGATTCATGATTTAATTCATTATTCGATTCCTGATTCATTTCATGATTCATGATTTGATTTATGATTCTTGATTCATGATTCAATTCATGATTCATGATTCAATTCATGATTCATGATTCAATTCATGATTCATGATTAATGATTCAATTCATGATTCAATTCATTAATCATGATTCATTTCATGATTTAATTCATGATTCATGATTCGATTCATGATTCATGATTCATGATTCAATTCATGATTCATGATTCATGATTCATGATTCGATTCATGATTCATGATTCAATTCATGATTCATGATTCAAGATTCATGATTCAATTCATGATTCATGATTCATGATTCAAGATTCAATTCAAGATTCATGATTCATGATTCGATTCATGATTCATGATTCGATTCATGAATCTTGATTCATGATTCATGATTCGATTCATGATTCATGATTCAATTCATGATTCATGATTCATGATTCAATTCATGATTTATGATTCGATTCATGATTCATGATTCGATTCATTAATCTTAAATCATGATTCATGATTGGATTCATGATTCATAATTCAATTCATGATTCATGATTCAATTCATGATTCATGATTCATGATTCAATTCATGATTTATGATTTGATTCATGATTCATGATTCATGATTTAATTCATGATTCAATATTTCAATTCATGATTCAATTCATGATTTATGAATCAATTTATGATTCATGATTCATGATTTATCATTCAATTCATGATTCATGATTCATGATTCATGATTTAATTCATGATTCAATTCATGATTCAATTCATGATTCGTGAATCAATTTATGATTCATGATTCATGATTCAAATCATGATTCATGATTCATGATTCATGATTCGATTCATGATTCATGATTCAATTCATGATTCATGATTTATGATTCATGCATAAATAAATGATTCATGATTCAATTCATGATTCGATTCCTCATTCAATTCATGATTCATGATTCGATTTATGATTCATGATTCATAAATTCAATTCATGACTCATGATTCATGATTCAATTCAAGATTCATGATTCATGATTCAAATTATGATTCAATTCAAGATTCATGATTCGATTCATGATTCATGATTCGATTCATGATTCATGATTCATGATTCAAGTCATGATTCATTTCATGATTTATGATTCAATTCATGATTCATGATTCAATTCATGATTCGATTCCTGATTCATTTCATGATTCATGATTCGATTTATGATTCTTGATTCATGATTCAATTCATGATTCATGATTTGATTCATGATTCATGATTAGTGATTAAATTCATGATTCAATTCATGATTCAATTCATGATTCATGATTCATGATTTATGATTCAATTCATGATTCATGATTCATGATTCATGATTTAATTCATGATTAATGATTCATGATTCAATTCATGATTCAATTCATGACTCATGAATCAATTTATGATTCATGATTCAAGATTCATGATTCAATTCATGATTCATGATTCCTGATTCGATTCATGATTCATGATTCAATTCATGATTCATGATTCATGATTCAATTCATGATTCATGATTCAATTCATGATTCATGATTTATGATTCATGATTCAATTCATGATTCATGATTCAAGATTCATGATTCAATTCATGATTCATGATTCGATTCATGAATCTTGATTCATGATTCATGATTCATGATTCGATTCATGATTCATTATTCATGATTCAATTCATGATTCATGATTCAATTCATGATTCATGATTCATGATTCATGATTTATTTTATGATTAATGATTCATGATTTATGATTCATGATTTATTTCATGATTAATGATTCATGATTCAATTCATGATTCAATTCATGATTCATGAATCAATTTATGATTCATGATTCATGATTTATGATTCATGATTCATGATTTATGATTCAATTCATGATTCATGATTCATGATTCATGATTTTATTCATGATTAATGATTCATGATTCAATTCATGATTCAAGTCATGATTGATGTATCAATTTATGATTCATGATTCATGATTCATGATTCAATTCATGATTCATGATTCATGATTCATGATTTATTTTATGATTAATGATTCATGATTCATGATTCATGATTTATTTCATGAATAATGATTCATGATTCAATTCATGATTCAAGTCATGATTCATGAATCAATTTATGATTCATGATTCATGATTCAATTCATGATTCATGATTCATGATTCAATTCATGATTCATGATTTATGATTCATGATTCAATTCATGATTCATGAATCAATTTATGATTCATGATTCATGATTCATGATTCAATTCATGATTCATGATTCATGATTCAATTCATGATTCATGATTCAATTCATGATTCGATTCCTGATTCAATTCATGATTCATGATTCAATTCATGATTCATGAATCAATTTATGATTCATGATTCATGATTTATGATTCATGATTCATGATTTATGATTCAATTCATGATTCATGATTCATGATTCATGATTTTATTCATGATTAATGATTCATGATTCAATTCATGATTCAAGTCATGATTGATGTATCAATTTATGATTCATGATTCATGATTCATGATTCAATTCATGATTCATGATTCATGATTCATGATTTATTTTATGATTAATGATTCATGATTCATGATTCATGATTTATTTCATGAATAATGATTCATGATTCAATTCATGATTCAAGTCATGATTCATGAATCAATTTATGATTCATGATTCATGATTCAATTCATGATTCATGATTCATGATTCAATTCATGATTCATGATTTATGATTCATGATTCAATTCATGATTCATGAATCAATTTATGATTCATGATTCATGATTCATGATTCAATTCATGATTCATGATTCATGATTCAATTCATGATTCATGATTCAATTCATGATTCGATTCCTGATTCAATTCATGATTCATGATTCAATTCATGATTCATGAATCAATTTATGATTCATGATTCATGATTCATGATTCAATTCATGATTCATGATTCATGATTCAATTCATGATTCATGATTCAATTCATGATTCGATTCCTGATTCAATTCATGATTCATGATTCAATTCATGATTCATGATTCATGATTCAATTCATGATTCATGATTTATGATTCATGATTCAATTCATGATTCATGATTCAATTCATGATTTGATTCCTGATTCAATTCATGATTCATGATTCGATTTATGATTCATGATTCATAAATTCAATTCATGATTCATGATTCATGATTCAATTCATGATTCGATTCCTGATTCAATTCATGATTCATGATTCGATTTATGATTCAGGATTCATAAATTCAATTCATGATTAATGATTCATGATTCAATTCATGATTCATGATTCAATTCATGATTACATCCATGATTCAATTCATGATTCTTGATTCAAATTATGATTCAATTCATGATTCATGTTTCATGATTAATGATTCAATTCATGATTCAATTCATGATTCAATTCATGATTCATAATTCTATCCATGATTCATAATTAAATTCATGATTCATAATTCATGATTCAATTCATGATTCATTATTCATGATTCAATTCATGATTCATGATTCGATTCATGATTCTTGAATCATGATTCATGATTCAATTCATGATTCATGATTCGATTCATGATTCATGATTCAATTCATGATTAATGATTCATGATTCAATTCATGATTCAATTCATGATTCATGATTCGATTCATGATTCATGATTCAATTCATGATTAATGATTCATGATTCAATTCATGATTCAATTCATGATTCATGATTCGATTCATGATTCATGATTCAATTCATGATTCATGATTCATGATTCAATTCATGATTCATGATTCATGATTCATGATTTAATTCATGATTCATGATTCGATTCATGATTCATGATTCTTGATTCATGATTCATGATTCTATTCATGATTCATGATTCATGATTCGATTCATGATTCGATTCATGATTCTTGATTCATGATTCGATTCATGATTCATGATTCTTGATTCATGATTCATGATTCTATTCATGATTCATGATTCATGATTCGATTCATGATTCGATTCATGATTCATGATTCATGATTCGATTCATGATTCATGATTCAATTCATGATTCATGATTCAAGATTCATGATTCAATTCATGATTCATGATTCATGATTCAATTCATGATTCATGATTCATGATTCGATTCATGATTCATGATTCAATTCATGATTCATGATTCAAGATTCATAATTCAATTCATGATTCATGATTCGATTCATGAATCTTGATTCATGATTCATGATTGGATTCATGATTCATGATTCAATTCATGATTCAATTCATGATTTATGAATCAATTTATGATTCATGAATTATGATTTATGATTCAATTCATGATTCATGATTCATGATTCATGATTCATGATTCATGATTCATGATTCATGATTTAATTCATGATTCAATTCATGATTCAATTCATGATTTGTGAATCAATTTATGATTCATGATTCATGATTCAAATCATGATTCATGATTCATGATTCATGATTCATGATTCGATTCATGATTCATGATTCAATTCATGATTCATGATTTATGATTTATGATTCAATAAATTATTCATGATTCAATTCATGATTCGATTCCTGATTCAATTCATGATTCATGATTCGATTTATGATTCATGATTCATAAATTCAATTCATGATTCATGATTCATGATTCAATTCAAGATTCATGATTCATGATTCAAATTATGATTCAATTCAAGATTCATGATTCGATTCATGATTCATGATTCGATTCATGATTCATGATTCATGATTCAATTCATGATTCATGATTCATGATTCATGAGTCAATTTATGATTCATGATTCGAATCATGATTCTTGATTCATGATTCGATTCATGATTCATGATTCAAGATTCAATTCATAATTCATGATTCATGATTCAATTCATGATTCATGATTCGAATCATGATTCATGATTCAATTCATGATTCATGTTTCATGATTCAATTCATGATTCATGATTTGAATCATGATTCTTGATTCATGATTCGATTCATGATTCATGATTCAAGATTCAATTCATAATTCATGATTCATGATTCAATTCATGATTCATGATTCGATTCATGATTCATCATTCAATTCATGATTCATGATTCAAGATTCATGATTCAATTCATGATTCATGATTCATGATTGATGATTCGATTCATGATTCAATTCATGATTTATGATTCAAGATTCATGATTCAATTCATGATTCATGATTCGATTCATGAATCTTGATTCATGATTCATGATTTGATTCATGATTCATTATTCATGATTCAAATCATGATTCATGATTCAATTTATGATTCATGATTCATGATTCAATTCATGATTTATGATTCGATTCATGATTCATGATTCATGATTCAATTCATGATTCATGATTCATGATTCATGATTCATGATTTATTTTATGATTAATGATTCATGATTCATGATTCATGATTTATTTCATGATTAATGATTCATGATTCAATTCATGATTCAATTCGTGATTCATTAATCAATTTATGATTCATGATTCATGATTTATGATTCAATTCTTGATTCATGATTCATGATTTATGATTTAATTCATGATTAATGATTCAATTCATGATTCAAGTCATGATTCATGAATCAATTTATGATTCATGAATCAATTTATGATTCATGATTCATGATTCATGATTCAATTCATGATTCATGATTCAATTCATGATTCATGATTTATGATTCATGATTCAATTCATGATTCATGATTCAATTCATGATTTGATTCCTGATTCAATTCATGATTCGATTTATGATTCATGATTCATAAATTCAATTCATGATTCATGATTCATGATTCAATTCATGATTCATGATTCATGTTTCAATTCATGATTCAATTCATGATTCAATTCATGATTCATGATTTAAATTATGATTCAATTCATGATTCATGATTCATGATTAATGATTCAATTCATGATTCAATTCATGATTCATGATTCTATCCATGATTCATAATTCAATTCATGATTCATAATTCATGATTCATGATTCAATTCATGATTCATTATTCATGATTCAATTCATGATTCATGATTCGATTCATGATTCTTGATTCATGATTCATGATTCAATTCATGATTCATGATTCATGATTCAATTCATGATTCATGATTCATGATTCATGATTCATGATTCAATTCATGATTCATGATTCATGATTCAATTCATGATTCATGATTCATGATTCAATTCATGATTCATGATTCATGATTTAATTCATGATTCATGATTTGATTCATGATTCAATTCATGATTCAATTCATGATAAATGATTCATGATTCAATTCATGATTCATGATTCGATTTATGATTCATGATTCATGATTCAATTCATGATTCATGATTCATGATTCAATTCATGATTCATGATTCAATTCATGATTCATGATTCAATTCATGACTCATGATTCATGATTCAATTCATGATTCATGATTTGATTCATGATTCATGATTCAATTCATGAGTCATGATTCATGATTCAATTCATGATTCATGATTCATGATTCATGATTCATGATTCATGATTCAATTCATGATTCAATTCATGATTCATGAATCAATTTATGTTTCATGATTCATGATTTATGATTCATGATTCATGATTCGATTCATGATTCATGATTCATGATTCCATTCATGATTCATGATTCGATTCATGATTCTTGATTCATGATTCGATTCATGATTCATTATTCAAGATTCAATTCATAATTCATGATTCATGATTCGATTCATGATTCATGATTCATGCTTCATGATTCATTATTCGATTCATGATTCATGATTCATGATTCAATTCAAGATTCATGATTCATGATTCAATTCATGATTCAATTCATGATTCATGATTCATGATTTGATTCATGATTCATGTTTAATGATTCAATTCATGATACAATTCAAGATTCATGATTCGATTCATGATTCATGATTCAATTCATGATTCATAATTCATGATTCATGATTCAATTCATGATTCATAATTCATGATTCATGATTCAATTCATGATTCATGATTCATAATTTATGATTCATTTCATGATTCATGATTCGATTCATGATTCAATTCATGATTCAATTCATGATTCATGATTCATGATTCGATTCATGATTCATGATTCGATTCATGATTTATGATTTGATTCATGATTCATGATTCAATTCATGATTCATGATTCGATTCATGAATCTTGATTCATGATTCATGATTCAATTCATGATTCATGATTCGAATCATGATTCATGATTCAATTCATGATTTATGATTCGATTCATGATTCATGATTCATGATTCAATTCATGATTCATGATTCATGATTCAATTCATGATTCAATTCATGATTTATGAATCGATTTATGATTCATGATTCATGATTTATGATTCAATTCATGATTCATGATTCATGATTCAATTCATGATTTATGAATCAATTTATGATTCATGATTCATGATTCATGATTTAATTCATGATTCAATTCATGATTCAATTCATGATTCGTGAATCAATTTATGATTCATGATTCATGATTCAAATCATGATTCATGATTCATGATTCATGATTCATGATTCGATTCATGATTCATGATTCAATTCATGATTCATGATTCGTGATTCAATTCATGATTCATGATTTATGATTCATGATTCATGATTCGATTCATGATTCATGATTCAATTCATGATTCATGATTCGTGATTCAATTCATGATTCATGATTTATGATTCATGATTCAATAAATGATTCATGATTCAATTCATGATTCGATTCCTTATTCAATTCATGATTCATGATTCGATTTATGATTCATGATTCATAAATTCAATTCATGATTCATGATTCATGATTCAATTCAAGATTCATGATTCATGATTCAATTCAAGATTCATGATTCGATTCATGATTCATGATTCGATTCATGATTCATGATTCATGATTGAATTCATGATTCATGATTTATGATTCAATTCATGATTCATGATTCGAATCATGATTCTTGATTCATGATTCATGATTCGATTCATGATTCATGATTCAAGATTCAATTCATAATTCATGATTCATGATTCAATTCATGATTCATGATTCAATTCATGATTCATGATTCAATTCATGATTCGATTCCTGATTCATTTCATGAATCATGATTCGATTTATGATTCTTGATTCATGATTAAATTCATAATTCATGATTCGATTCATGATTCATGATTAGTGATTAAATTCATGATTCAATTCATGATTCAATACATGATTCAATTCATGATTCATGATTCAATTCATGATTTAATTCATGATTCATGATTCGATTCATGATTCATGATTCAATTCATGATTCATGTTTTATGATTCAATTCATGATTCATGATTCAATTCATGATTCATGATTTAAGATTCATGATTCAATTCATGATTCATGATTCGATTCATGATTCATGATTAAATTCATAATTCATGTTTCATGATTCAATTCATGATTCATGATTCGATTCATTATTCATGATTCAATTCATGATTCATGATTCAAGATTCATGATTCAATTCATGATTCATGATTCGATTCATGAATCTTGATTCATGATTCATGATACGATTCATGATTCATGATTCATGATTTAATTCATGATTCATGATTCAATTCATGATTCAATTCATGATTCATGATTCGATTCATGATTCATGATTCAATTCATGTTTCATGATTCAATTCATGATTCATGATTCATGATTCGATTCATGAATCATGATTCAATTCATGATTCATAATTCAAGATTCATGATTCAATTCATGATTCATGATTCATGATTCAATTCATGATTCATGATTCATGATTTGATTCATGATTCATGATTCAATTCATGATTCATGATTCAAGATTCATAATTCAATTCATGATTCATGATTCGATTCATGAATCTTGATTCATGATTCATGATTCGATTCATGATTCATGATTCAATTCATGATTCATGAATCAATTCATGATTCATGATTCAATTCATGATTCAAGATTCAATTCATGATTCATGATTCATGATTCAATTCATGATTTATGATTCGATTCATGATTCAATTCATGATTCATGACTCAAGATTCATAATTCAATTCATGATTCATGATTCGATTCATAAATCTTGATTCATGATTCATGGTTTGATTCATGATTCATGATTCAATTCATGATTCATGATTCATGATTCAATTCATGATTTATGATTCGATTCATGATTCATGATTCATGATTCAATTCATGATTCATGATTCATGATTCAATTCATGATTCAATTCATGATTTATAAATCAATTTATGATTCATGATTCATGATTTATGATTCAATTCATGATTCATGATTCATGATTCATGATTCATGATTTAATTCTTGATTCAATTCATGATTCAATTCATGATTCGTGAATCAATTTATGATTCATGATTCATGATTCAAATCATGATTCATGATTCATGATTCGATTCATGATTCATGATTCAATTCATGATTCATGATTCATGATTCAATTCATGATTCATGATTTATGATTCATGATTCAATAAATGATTCATGATTCAATTCATGATTCGATTCCTGATTCAATTCATGATTCATGATTCGATTTATGATTCATGATTCATAAATTCAATTCATGATTCATGATTCATGATTCAATTCAAGATTCATGATTCGATTCATGATTCATGATTCGATTCATGATTCATGATTCATGATTCAATTCATGATTCATGATTCAAGATTCATGATTCAATTCATGATTCATGATTCGAATCATGATTCTTGATTCATGATTCATGATTCGATTCATGATTCATGATTCAAGATTCAATTCATAATTCATGATTCATGATTCAATTCATGATTAATGCTTCATGATTGATGATTCAATTCATGATTCATGATTCAATTCATGATTCATGATTCAATTCATGATTCATGATTCAATTCATGATTCATGATTCAATTCATGATTCATGATTCAATTCATGATTCGATTCCTGATTCATTTCATGATTCATGATTCGATTTATGATTCTTGATTCATGATTCAATTCATGATTCATGATTCGATTCATGATTCATGATTAGTGATTAAATTCATGATTCAATTCATGATTCAATTCATGATTCAATTCATGATTCATGATTCAATTCATGATTTAATTCATGATTCATGATTCGATTCATGATTTATGATTCAATTCATGATTCATGTTTCATGATTCAATTCATGATTCATGATTCAATTCATGATTCATGATTCAATTCATGATTCATGATTCAAGATTCATGATTCAATTCATGATTCATGATTCAAGATTCATGATTCAATTCATGATTCATGATTCGATTCATGATTCATGATTCAATTCATGATTCATGATTCATGATTCGATTCATGATTCATGATTCAATTCATGATTCATGATTCAAGATTCATGATTCAATTCATGATTCATGATTCGATTCATGAATCTTGATTCATGATTCGATACATGATTCATGATTCATGATTCAATTCATGATTCATGATTCAATTCATGATTCATGATTCAATTCATGATTCATAATTCATGATTCAATTCATGATTTATGATTCGATTCATGATTCATGATTCATGATTCATGATTCATGATTCATGATTTATGATTCGATTCATGATTCATGATTCATGATTCATGATTCATGATTCATGATCCATGATTCAATTCATGATTCAATTCATGATTCAATGCATGATTCATGAATCAATTTATGATTCATGATTCATGATTCATGATTCATGATTCAATTCATGATTCATGATTCATGATTCAATTCATGATTCATGATTCATGATTCAATTCATGATTCGATTCCTGATTCAATTCATGATTCATGATTCGATTTATGATTCATGATTCATAAATTCAATTCATGATTCATGATTCATGATTCAATTCATGATTCATGATTCAATTCATGATTACATTCATGATTCAATTCATGATTCATGATTCAAATTATGATTCAATTCATGATTCATGATTCAATTCATGATTACATTCATGATTCAATTCATGATTCATGATTCAAATTATGATTCAATTCATGATTTATGATTCAATTCATGATTCCTGATTCATGATTCATGATTCATGATTTAATTCATGATTAATGATTCATGATTCAATTCATGATTCAATTCATGATTCATGAATCAATTTATGATTCATGATTCATGATTCAATTCATGATTCATTATTCATGATTCCTGATTCGATTCATGATTCATGATTCAATTCATGATTCATGATTCAATTCATGATTCATGATTTATGATTCATGATTCAATTCATGATTCATGATTCAAGATTCATGATTCAATTCATGATTCATGATTAGATTCATGAATCTTGATTCATGATTTATGATTCGATTCATGATTCATAATTCATGATTCAATTCATGATTCATTATTCATGATTCAATTCATGATTCATGATTCAATTCATGATTCATGATTCATGATTCAATTCATGATTTATGATTCGATTCATGATTCATGATTCATAAATTCAATTCATGATTCATGATTCATGATTCAATTCAAGATTCATGATTCATGATTCAAATTATGATTCAATTCAAGATTCATGATTCGATTTATGATTCATGATTCATAAATTCAATTCATGATTCATGATTCATGATTCAATTCAAGATTCATGATTCATGATTCAAATTATGATTCAATTCAAGATTCATGATTCGATTCATGATTCATGATTCGATTCATGATTCATGATTCATGATTGAATTCATGATTCATGATTTATGATTCAATTCATGATTCATGATTCGAATCATGATTCTTGATTCATGATTCATGATTCGATTCATGATTCATGATTCAAGATTCAATTCATAATTCATGATTCATGATTCAATTCATGATTCATGCTTCATGATTGATGATTCAATTCATGATTCATGATTCAATTCATGATTCATGATTCAATTCATGATTCATGATTCATGATTCATGATTCATGATTTAATTCATGATTAATGATTCATGATTCAATTCATGATTCAATTCATGATTCATGAATCAATTTATGATTCATGATTCATGATTCAATTCATGATTCATTATTCATGATTCCTGATTCGATTCATGATTCATGATTCAATTCATGATTCATGATTCAATTCATGATTCATGATTTATGATTCATGATTCAATTCATGATTCATGATTCAAGATTCATGATTCAATTCATGATTCATGATTAGATTCATGAATCTTGATTCATGATTTATGATTCGATTCATGATTCATAATTCATGATTCAATTCATGATTCATTATTCATGATTCAATTCATGATTCATGATTCAATTCATGATTCATGATTCATGATTCAATTCATGATTTATGATTCGATTCATGATTCATGATTCATAAATTCAATTCATGATTCATGATTCATGATTCAATTCAAGATTCATGATTCATGATTCAAATTATGATTCAATTCAAGATTCATGATTCGATTTATGATTCATGATTCATAAATTCAATTCATGATTCATGATTCATGATTCAATTCAAGATTCATGATTCATGATTCAAATTATGATTCAATTCAAGATTCATGATTCGATTCATGATTCATGATTCGATTCATGATTCATGATTCATGATTGAATTCATGATTCATGATTTATGATTCAATTCATGATTCATGATTCGAATCATGATTCTTGATTCATGATTCATGATTCGATTCATGATTCATGATTCAAGATTCAATTCATAATTCATGATTCATGATTCAATTCATGATTCATGCTTCATGATTGATGATTCAATTCATGATTCATGATTCAATTCATGATTCATGATTCAATTCATGATTCATGATTCAATTCATGATTCGATTCCTGATTCATTTCATGAATCATGATTCGATTTATGATTCTTGATTCATGATTAAATTCATAATTCATGATTCGATTCATGATTCATGATTAGTGATTAAATTCATGATTCAATTCATGATTCAATACATGATTCAATTCATGATTCATGATTCAATTCATGATTTAATTCATGATTCATGATTCGATTCATGATTCATGATTCAATTCATGATTCATGTTTTATGATTCAATTCATGATTCATGATTCAATTCATGATTCATGATTTAAGATTCATGATTCAATTCATGATTCATGATTCGATTCATGATTCATGATTCAATTCATAATTCATGTTTCATGATTCAATTCATGATTCATGATTCGATTCATTATTCATGATTCAATTCATGATTCATGATTCAAGATTCATGATTCAATTCATGATTCATGATTCGATTCATGAATCTTGATTCATGATTCATGATACGATTCATGATTCATGATTCATGATTTAATTCATGATTCATGATTCAATTCATGATTCAATTCATGATTCATGATTCGATTCATGATTCATGATTCAATTCATGTTTCATGATTCAATTCATGATTCATGATTCATGATTCGATTCATGAATCATGATTCAATTCATGATTCATGATTCAAGATTCATGATTCAATTCATGATTCATGATTCATGATTCAATTCATGATTCATGATTCATGATTCGATTCATGATTCATGATTCAATTCATGATTCATGATTCAAGATTCATAATTCAATTCATGATTCATGATTCGATTCATGAATCTTGATTCATGATTCATGATTCGATTCATGATTCATGATTCAATTCATGATTCATGATTCAATTCATGATTCATGATTCAATTCATGATTCAAGATTCAATTCATGATTCATGATTCATGATTCAATTCATGATTTATGATTCGATTCATGATTCAATTCATGATTCATGACTCAAGATTCATAATTCAATTCATGATTCATGATTCGATTCATAAATCTTGATTCATGATTCATGGTTCGATTCATGATTCATGATTCAATTCATGATTCATGATTCATGATTCAATTCATGATTTATGATTCGATTCATGATTCATGATTCATGATTCAATTCATGATTCATGATTCATGATTCAATTCATGATTCAATTCATGATTTATAAATCAATTTATGATTCATGATTCATGATTTATGATTCAATTCATGATTCATGATTCATGATTCATGATTTAATTCTTGATTCAATTCATGATTCAATTCATGATTCGTGAATCAATTTATGATTCATGATTCATGATTCATGATTCATGATTCATGATTCATGATTCGATTCATGATTCATGATTCAATTCATGATTCATGATTCATGATTCAACTCATGATTCATGATTTATGATTCATGATTCAATAAATGATTCATGATTCAATTCATGATTCGATTCCTGATTCAATTCATGATTCATGATTCGATTTATGATTCATGATTCATAAATTCAATTCATGATTCATGATTCATGATTCAATTCAAGATTCATGATTCGATTCATGATTCATGATTCGATTCATGATTCATGATTCATGATTCAATTCATGAATTATGATTCAAGATTCATGATTCAATTCATGATTCATGATTCGAATCATGATTCTTGATTCATGATTCATGATTCGATTCATGATTCATGATTCAAGATTCAATTCATAATTCATGATTCATGATTCAATTCATGATTAATGCTTCATGATTGATGATTCAATTCATGATTCATGATTCAATTCATGATTCATGATTCAATTCATGATTCATGATTCAATTCATGATTCATGATTCAATTCATGATTCATGATTCAATTCATGATTCGATTCCTGATTCATTTCATGATTCATGATTCGATTTATGATTCTTGATTCATGATTCAATTCATGATTCATGATTCGATTCATGATTCATGATTAGGGATTAAATTCATGATTCAATTCATGATTCAATTCATGATTCAATTCATGATTCATGATTCAATTCATGATTTAATTCATGATTCATGATTCGATTCATGATTCATGATTCAATTCATGATTCATGTTTCATGATTCAATTCATGATTCATGATTCAATTCATGATTCATGATTCAATTCATGATTCATGATTCAAGATTCATGATTCAATTCATGATTCATGATTCAAGATTCATGATTCAATTCATGATTCATGATTCGATTCATGATTCATGATTCAATTCATGATTCATGATTCATGATTCGATTCATGATTCATGATTCAATTCATGATTCATGATTCAAGATTCATGATTCAATTCATGATTCATGATTCGATTCATGAATCTTGATTCATGATTCGATACATGATTCATGATTCATGATTCAATTCATGATTCATGATTCAATTCATGATTCATGATTCAATTCATGATTCATAATTCATGATTCAATTCATGATTTATGATTCGATTCATGATTCATGATTCATGATTCATGATTCATGATTCATGATTTATGATTCGATTCATGATTCATGATTCATGATTCATGATTCATGATTCATGATCCATGATTCAATTCATGATTCAATTCATGATTCAATGCATGATTCATGAATCAATTTATGATTCATGATTCATGATTCATGATTCAATTCATGATTCATGATTCATGATTCAATTCATGATTCATGATTCATGATTCAATTCATGATTCGATTCCTGATTCAATTCATGATTCATGATTCGATTTATGATTCATGATTCATAAATTCAATTCATGATTCATGATTCATGATTCAATTCATGATTCATGATTCAATTCATGATTACATTCATGATTCAATTCATGATTCATGATTCAAATTATGATTCAATTCATGATTCATGATTCAATTCATGATTACATTCATGATTCAATTCATGATTCATGATTCAAATTATGATTCAATTCATGATTTATGATTCAATTCATGATTCCTGATTCATGATTCATGATTCATGATTTAATTCATGATTAATGATTCATGATTCAATTCATGATTCAATTCATGATTCATGAATCAATTTATGATTCATGATTCATGATTCAATTCATGATTCATTATTCATGATTCCTGATTCGATTCATGATTCATGATTCAATTCATGATTCATGATTCAATTCATGATTCATGATTTATGATTCATGATTCAATTCATGATTCATGATTCAAGATTCATGATTCAATTCATGATTCATGATTAGATTCATGAATCTTGATTCATGATTTATGATTCGATTCATGATTCATAATTCATGATTCAATTCATGATTCATTATTCATGATTCAATTCATGATTCATGATTCAATTCATGATTCATGATTCATGATTCAATTCATGATTTATGATTCGATTCATGATTCATGATTCATGATTCAATTCATGATTCATGATTCATGATTCAATTCATGATTCAATTCATGATTTATAAATCAATTTATGATTCATGATTCATGATTTATGATTCAATTCATGATTCATGATTCATGATTCATGATTTAATTCTTGATTCAATTCATGATTCAATTCATGATTCGTGAATCAATTTATGATTCATGATTCATGATTCATGATTCATGATTCATGATTCATGATTCGATTCATGATTCATGATTCAATTCATGATTCATGATTCATGATTCAATTCATGATTCATGATTTATGATTCATGATTCAATAAATGATTCATGATTCAATTCATGATTCGATTCCTGATTCAATTCATGATTCATGATTCGATTTATGATTCATGATTCATAAATTCAATTCATGATTCATGATTCATGATTCAATTCAAGATTCATGATTCGATTCATGATTCATGATTCGATTCATGATTCATGATTCATGATTCAATTCATGATTCATGATTCAAGATTCATGATTCAATTCATGATTCATGATTCGAATCATGATTCTTGATTCATGATTCATGATTCGATTCATGATTCATGATTCAAGATTCAATTCATAATTCATGATTCATGATTCAATTCATGATTAATGCTTCATGATTGATGATTCAATTCATGATTCATGATTCAATTCATGATTCATGATTCAATTCATGATTCATGATTCAATTCATGATTCATGATTCAATTCATGATTCATGATTCAATTCATGATTCGATTCCTGATTCATTTCATGATTCATGATTCGATTTATGATTCTTGATTCATGATTCAATTCATGATTCATGATTCGATTCATGATTCATGATTAGGGATTAAATTCATGATTCAATTCATGATTCAATTCATGATTCAATTCATGATTCATGATTCAATTCATGATTTAATTCATGATTCATGATTCGATTCATGATTCATGATTCAATTCATGATTCATGTTTCATGATTCAATTCATGATTCATGATTCAATTCATGATTCATGATTCAATTCATGATTCATGATTCAAGATTCATGATTCAATTCATGATTCATGATTCAAGATTCATGATTCAATTCATGATTCATGATTCGATTCATGATTCATGATTCAATTCATGATTCATGATTCATGATTCGATTCATGATTCATGATTCAATTCATGATTCATGATTCAAGATTCATGATTCAATTCATGATTCAATTCCTGATTCAATTCATGATTCATGATTCGATTTATGATTCCTGATTCATAAATTCAATTCATGATTCATGATTCATGATTCAATTCATGATTCATGATTCAATTCATGATTCATGATTCAATTCATGATTACATTCATGATTCAATTCATGATTCATGATTCAAATTATGATTCAATTCATGATTCATGATTCATGATTAATGATTTAATTCATGATTCAATTCATGATTCATGATTCATGATTCATGATTCAAGATTCAATTTATGTTTCATGATTCATGATTCAATTCATGATTCATGATTCATGATTCATGATTTAATTCATGATTCATGATTCGATTCATGATTCATGATTCTTGATTCATGATTCATGATTCTATTCATGATTCATGATTCATGATTCGATTCATGATTCGATTCATGATTCGATTCATGATTCTTGATTCATGATTCGATTCATGGTTCATGATTCAAGATTCAATTCATAATTCTTGATTCATGATTCATGATTCTATTCATGATTCATGATTCATGATTCGATTCATGATTCGATTCATGATTCGATTCATGATTCATGATTCAAGATTCAATTCATAATTCATGATTCATGATTCAATTCATGATTCATGATTCAATTCATTATTCGATTCCTGATTCATTTCATGATTCAGGATTTGATTTATGATTCTTGATTCATGATTCAATTCATGATTCATGATTCAATTCATGATTCATGATTAATGATTCAATTCATGATTCAATTCATGATTCATGATTCATTTCATGATTCAATTCATGATTCATGATTCGATTCATGATTCATGATTCAATTCATGATTCAATTCATGATTCGATTCATGATTCATGATTCGATTCATGATTCATGATTCAATTCATGATTCATGATTCATGATTCAATTCATGATTCATGATTCATGATTCGATTCATGATTCATGATTCAATTCATGATTCATGATTCAAGATTCATGATTCAATTCATGATTCATGATTCATGATTCAATTCATGATTCATGATTCATGATTCGATTCATGATTCATGATTCAATTCATGATTCATGATTCAAGATTCATAATTCAATTCATGATTCATGATTCGATTCATGATTCATGATTCGATTTATGAATCTTGATTCATGATTCATGATTCAATTCATGATTCAATTCATGATTTATGAATCAATTTATGATTCATGAATTATGATTTATGATTCAATTCATGATTCATGATTCATGATTCATGATTCATGATTCATGATTCATGATTCATGATTTAATTCATGATTCAATTCATGATTCAATTCATGATTTGTGAATCAATTTATGATTCATGATTCATGATTCAAATCATGATTCATGATTCATGATTCGATTCATGATTCATGATTCAATTCATGATTCATGATTTATGATTCATGATTCAATAAATTATTCATGATTCAATTCATGATTCGATTCCTGATTCAATTCATGATTCATGATTCGATTTATGATTCATGATTCATAAATTCAATTCATGATTCATGATTCATGATTCAATTCAAGATTCTTGATTCATGATTCAAATTATGATTCAATTCAAGATTCATGATTCGATTCATGATTCATGATTCGATTCATGATTCATGATTCATGATTCAATTCATGATTCATGATTCATGATTCATGAGTCAATTCATGATTCATGATTCGAATCATGATTCTTGATTCATGATTCAATTCATGATTCATGATTCAAGATTCAATTCATAATTCATGATTCATGATTCAATTCATGATTCATGATTCGAATCATGATTCATGATTCAATTCATGATTCATGTTTCATGATTCAATTCATGATTCATGATTCGAATCATGATTCTTGATTCATGATTCGATTCATGATTCATGATTCAAGATTCAATTCATAATTCATGATTCATGATTCAATTCATGATTCATGATTCGATTCATGATTCATCATTCAATTCATGATTCATGATTCAAGATTCATGATTCAATTCATGATTCATGATTCGATTCATGAATCTTGATCCATGATTCATGATTCGATTCATGATTCATGATTCATGATTCAATTCATGATTCATTATTCATGATTCAATTCATGATTCATGATTCAATTTATGATTCATGATTCATGATTCAATTTATGATTTATGATTCGATTCATGATTCATGATTCATGATTCAATTCATGATTCATGATTCATGATTCATGATTTATTTTATGATTAATGAATTATGATTCATGATTCATGATTTATTTCATGATTAATGATTCATGATTCAATTCATGATTCAATTCGTGATTCATTAATCAATTTATGATTCATGATTCATGATTTATGATACAATTCTTGATTCATGATTCATGATTTAATTCATGATTAATGATTCAATTCATCATTCAAGTCATGATTCATGAATCAATTTATGATTCATGATTCATGATTCATGATTCAATTCATGATTCATGATTCAATTCATGATTCATGATTTATGATTCATGATTCAATTCATGATTCATGATTCAATTCATGATTTGATTCCTGATTCAATTTATGATTCGATTTATGATTCATGATTCATAAATTCAATTCATGATTCATGATTCATGATTCAATTCATGATTCATGATTCATGTTTCAATTCATGATTACATTCATGATTCAATTCATGATTCATGATTTAAATTATGATTCAATTCATGATTCATGATTCATGATTAATGATTCAATTCATGATTCAATTCATGATTCATGATTCTATCCATGATTCATAATTCAATTCATGATTCATAATCCATGATTCATGATTCAATTCATGATTCATTATTCATGATTCAATTCATGATTCATGATTCGATTCATGATTCTTGATTCATGATTCATGATTCAATTCATGATTCATGATTCATGATTCAATTCATGATTCATGATTCAATTCATGATTCATGATTCATGATTCAATTCATGATTCATGATTCATGATTTAATTCATGATTCATGATTTGATTCATGATTCAATTCATGATTCAATTCATGATTAATGATTCATGATTCAATTCATGATTCATGATTCGATTCATGATTCATGATTCATGATTCAATTCATGATTCATGATTCATGATTCAATTCATGATTCATGATTCATGATTCAATTCATGATTCATGATTCAATTCATGACTCATGATTCATGATTCAATTCATGATTCATGATTTGATTCATGATTCATGATTCAATTCATGAGTCATGATTCATGATTCAATTCATGATTCATGATTCATGATTCATGATTCATGATTCATGATTCATGATTCAATTCATGATTCAATTCATGATTCATGAATCAATTTATGTTTCATGATTCATGATTTATGATTCATGATTCATGATTCGATTCATGATTCATGATTCATGATTCCATTCATGATTCATGATTCGATTCATGATTCTTGATTCATGATTCGATTCATGATTCATTATTCAAGATTCAATTCATAATTCATGATTCATGATTCGATTCATGATTCATGATTCATGCTTCATGATTCATTATTCGATTCATGCTTCATGATTCATGATTCAATTCATGATTCAATTCATGATTCATGATTCATGATTTGATTCATGATTCATGATTTGATTCATGATTCATGTTTAATGATTCAATTCATGATACAATTCAAGATTCATGATTCGATTCATGATTCATGATTCAATTCATGATTCATAATTCATGATTCATGATTCAATTCATGATTCATACTTCATGATTCATGATTCAATTCATGATTCATGATTCATAATTTATGATTCATTTCATGATTCATGATTTGATTCATGATTCAATTCATGATTCAATTCATGATTCATGATTCATGATTCGATTCATGATTCATGATTCGATTCATGATTTATGATTTGATTCATGATTCATGATTCAATTCATGATTCATGATTCGATTCATGAATCTTGATTCATGATTCATGATTCAATTCATGATTCATGATTCGAATCATGATTCATGATTCAATTCATGATTCATGATTCATGATTCAATTCATGATTTATGATTCGATTCATGATTCATGATTCAATTCATGATTCATGATTCAATTCATGATTCAATTCATGATTTATGAATCGATTTATGATTCATGATTCATGATTTATGATTCAATTCATGATTCATGATTCATGATTCAATTCATGATTCAATTCATGATTTATGAATCAATTTATGATTCATGATTCATGATTCATGATTTAATTCATGATTCAATTCATGATTCAATTCATGATTCGTGAATCAATTTATGATTCATGATTCATGATTCAAATCATGATTCATGATTCATGATTCATGATTCATGATTCGATTCATGATTCATGATTCAATTCATGATTCATGATTCATGATTCAATTCATGATTCATGATTTATGATTCATGATTCAATAAATGATTCATGATTCAATTCATGATTCGATTCCTGATTCAATTAATGATTCATGATTCGATTTATGATTCATGATTCATAAATTCAATTCATGATTCATGATTCATGATTCAATTCAAGATTCATGATTCATGATTCAAATTATGATTCAATTCATGATTCAAATTATGATTCAATTCAAGATTCATGATTCGATTCATAAATCATGATTCGATTCATGATTCATGATTCAAGATTGAATTCATGATTCATGATTCATGATTCAATTCATGATTCATGATTCGAATCATGATTCTTGATTCATGATTCATGATTCGATTCATGATTCATGATTCAAGATTCAATTCATAATTCATGATTCATGATTCAATTCATGATTCATGATTCAATTCATGATTCATGATTCAATTCAAGATTCGATTCCTGATTCATTTCATGATTCGATTTATGATTCTTGATTCATGATTAAATTCATAATTCATGATTCGATTCATGATTCGTGATTAAAATCATGATTCAATTCATGATTCAATACATGATTCAATTCATGATTCATGATTCAAGATTCATGATTCAATTCATGATTCATGATTCATGATTCAATTCATGATTCATGATTCATGATTCGATTCATGATTCATGATTCAATTCATGATTCATGATTCAAGATTCATAATTCAATTCATGATTCATGATTCGATTCATGAAACTTGATTCATGATTCATGATTCGATTCATGATGCATGATTCAATTCATGATTCATGATTCAATTCATGATTCAAGATTCAATTCATGATTCATGATTCATGATTCAATTCATGATTTATGATTCGATTCATGATTCAATTCATGATTCATGATTCAAGATTCATAATTCAATTCATGATTCATGATTCGATTCATGAATCTTGATTCATGATTCATGGTTCGATTCATGATTCATGATTCAATTCATGATTCATGATTCATGATTCAATTCATGATTCAATTCATGATTCATGATTCATGATTTGATTCATGATTCATGTTTAATGATTCAATTCATGATACAATTCAAGATTCATGATTCGATTCATGATTCATGATTCAAATCATGATTCATAATTCATGATTCATGATTCAATTCATGATTCATACTTCATGATTCATGATTCAATTCATGATTCATGATTCATAATTTATGATTCATTTCATGATTCATGATTCGATTCATGATTCAATTCATGATTCAATTCATGATTCATGATTCATGATTCGATTCATGATTCATGATTCGATTCATGATTTATGATTTGATTCATGATTCATGATTCAATTCATGATTCATGATTCGATTCATGAATCTTGATTCATGATTCATGATTCAATTCATGATTCATGATTCGAATCATGATTCATGATTCAATTCATGATTCATGATTCATGATTCAATTCATGATTTATGATTCGATTCATGATTCATGATTCAATTCATGATTCATGATTCAATTCATGATTCAATTCATGATTTATGAATCGATTTATGATTCATGATTCATGATTTATGATTCAATTCATGATTCATGATTCATGATTCAATTCATGATTCAATTCATGATTTATGAATCAATTTATGATTCATGATTCATGATTTAATTCATGATTCAATTCATGATTCAAATCATGATTCATGATTCATGATTCATGATTCATGATTCGATTCATGATTCATGATTCAATTCATGATTCATGATTCATGATTCAATTCATGATTCATGATTTATGATTCATGATTCAATAAATGATTCATGATTCAATTCATGATTTGATTCCTGATTCAATTAATGATTCATGATTCGATTTATGATTCATGATTCATAAATTCAATTCATGATTCATGATTCATGATTCAATTCAAGATTCATGATTCATGATTCAAATTATGATTCAATTCATGATTCAAATTATGATTCAATTCAAGATTCATGATTCGATTCATAAATCATGATTCGATTCATGATTCATGATTCATGATTGAATTCATGATTCATGATTCATGATTCAATTCATGATTCATGATTCGAATCATGATTCTTGATTCATGATTCATGATTCGATTCATGATTCATGATTCAAGATTCAATTCATAATTCATGATTCATGATTCAATTCATGATTCATGATTCAATTCATGATTCATGATTCAATTCAAGATTCAATTCCTGATTCATTTCATGATTCATGATTCGATTTATGATTCTTGATTCATGATTAAATTCATAATTCATGATTCGATTCATGATTCATGATTAGTGATTAAAATCATGATTCAATTCATGATTCAATACATGATTCAATTCATGATTCATGATTGAATTCATGATTTAATTCATGATTCATGATTCGATTCATGATTCATGATTCAATTCATGATTCATGTTTCATGATTCAATTCATGATTCATGATTCAATTCATGATTCATGATTCAAGATTCATGATTCAATTCATGATTCATGATTCGATTCATGATTCATGATTCAATTCATGATTCATGTTTCATGATTCAATTCATGATTCATGATTCGATTCATTATTCATGATTCAATTCATGATTCATGATTCAAGATTCATGATTCAATTCATGATTCATGATTCGATTCATGAATCTTGATTTATGATTCATGATTCGATTCATGATTCATGGTTCATGATTTAATTCATGATTCATGATTCAATTCATGATTCAATTCATGATTCATGATTCGATTCATGATTCATGATTTAATTCATGATTCATGATTCAATTCATGATTCATGATTCATGATTCGATTCATGAATCATGATTCAATTCATGATTCATGATTCAAGATTCATGATTCAATTCATGATTCATGATTCATGATTCAATATATATTCATGATTCATGATTCGATTCATGATTCATGATTCAATTCATGATTCATGATTCAAGATTCATAATTCAATTCATGATTCATGATTCGATTCATGAATCTTGATTCATGATTCATGATTCGATTCATGATTCATGATTCAATTCATGATTCATGATTCAATTCATGATTCAAGATTCAATTCATGATTAATGATTCATGATTCAATTCATGATTTATGATTCGATTCATGATTCAATTCATGATTCATGATTCAAGATTCATAATTCAATTCATGATTCATGATTCGATTCATGAATCTTGATTCATGATTCATGGTTCGATTCATGATTCATGATTCAATTCATGATTCATGATTCAATTCATGATTCATGATTCATGATTCAATTCATGATTTATGATTCGATTCATGATTCATGATTCATGATTCAATTCATGATTCATGATTCATGATTCAATTCATGATTCAATTCATGATTTATAAATCAATTTATGATTCATGATTCATGATTTATGATTCAATTCATGATTCATGATTCATGATTCATGATTCATGATTTAATTCTTGATTCAATTCATGATTCAATTCATGATTCGTGAATCAATTTATGATTCATGATTCATGATTCAAATCATGATTCATGATTCATGATTCATGATTCGATTAATGATTCATGATTCAATTCATGATTCATGATTCATGATTCAATTCATGATTCATGATTTATGATTCATGATTCAATAAATGATTCCTGATTCAATTCATGATTCGATTCCTGATTCAATTCATGATTCATGATTCGATTTATGATTCATGATTCATAAATTCAATTCATGATTCATGATTCATGATTCAATTCAAGATTCATGATTCGATTCATGATTCATGATTCGATTCATGATTCATGATTCATGATTCAATTCATGATTCATGATTCAAGATTCATGATTCAATTCATGATTCATGATTCGAATCATGATTCTTGATTCATGATTCATGATTCGATTCATGATTCATGATTCAAGATTCAATTCATAATTCATGATTCATGATTCAATTCATGATTCATGCTTCATGATTGATGATTCAATTCATGATTCATGATTCAATTCATGATTCATGATTCAATTCATGATTCATGATTCAATTCATGATTCGATTCCTGATTCATTTCATGATTCATGATTCGATTTATGATTCTTGATTCATGATTCAATTCATGATTCATGATTCGATTCATGATTCATGATTAGTGATTAAATTCATGATTCAATTCATGATTCAATTCATGATTCAATTCATGATTCATGATTCAATTCATGATTCAATTCATGATTCATGATTCGATTCATGATTCATGATTCAATTCATGATTCATGTTTCATGATTCAATTCATGATTCATGATTCAATTCATGATTCATGATTCAATTCATGATTCATGATTCAAGATTCATGATTCAATTCATGATTCATGATTCGATTCATGATTCATGATTCAATTCATGATTCATGTTTCATGATTCAATTCATGATTCATGATTCGATTCATGATTCATGATTCAATTCATGATTCATGATTCATGATTCATGATTCAATTCATGATTCATGATTTATGATTCATGATTTATTTTATGATTCATGATTCATGATTCGAGATTCATGATTTATTTCATGATTAATGATTCATGATTCAATTCATGATTTAATTCATGATTCATGAATCAATTTATGATTCATGATTCATGATTTATGATTCAATTCATGATTCATGATTCATGATTCATGATTCATGATTTTATTCATGATTAATGATTCATGATTCAATTCATGATTCAAGTCATGATTCATGAATCAATTTATGATTCATGATTCATGATTCATTATTCAATTCATGATTCATGATTCAATTCATGATTCATGATTTATGATTCATGATTCAATTCATGATTCATGATTCAATTCATGATTCGATTCCTGATTCAATTCATGATTCATGATTCAATTCATGATTCATGATTCATGATTCAATTCATGATTCATGATTTATGATTCATGATTCAATTCATGATTCAATTCCTGATTCAATTCATGATTCATGATTCGATTTATGATTCCTGATTCATAAATTCAATTCATGATTCATGATTCATGATTCAATTCATGATTCATGATTCAATTCATGATTACATTCATGATTCAATTCATGATTCATGATTCAAATTATGATTCAATTCATGATTCATGATTCATGATTAATGATTCAATTCATTATTCAATTCATGATTACATTCATGATTCATGATTCTATCCATGATTCATAATTCAATTCATGATTCATAATTCATGATTCAATTCATGATTCATTATTCATGATTCAATTCATGATTCATGATTCATGATTCAATTCATGATTCATGATTCAATTCATGATTCATGATTCATGATTCAATTCATGATTAATGATTCATGATTCAATTCATGATTCATGATTCGATTCATGATTCATGATTCAATTCATGATTAATGATTCATGATTCAATTCATGATTCATGATTCGATTCATGATTCATGATTCATGATTCAATTCATGATTCATGATTCATGATTCAATTCATGATTCATTATTCATGATTCAATTCATGATTCATGATTCAATTCATGACTCATGATTCATGATTCAATTCATGATTCATGATTTGATTCATGATTCATGATTCAATTCATGAGTCATGATTCATGATTCAATTCATGATTCATGATTCATGATTCAATTCATGATTCAATTAATGATTCATGAATCAATTTATGTTTCATGATTCATGATTTATGATTCAATTCATGATTCGATTCGTGATTCATTATTCATGATTCCATTCATGATTCATGATTCGATTCATGATTCTTGATTCATGATTTGATTCATGATTCATTATTCAAGATTCAATTCATGATTCATAATTCATGATTCGATTCATGATTCGATTCATGATTCATGATTCATGAATCATGATTCATGATTCATGATTCAAATCATGATTCATTATTCGATTCATGATTCATGATTCATGATTCAATTCAAGATTCATGATTCATGATTCAATTAATGATTCAATTCATGATTCATGATTCATGATTTGACTCATGATTCATGATTAATGATTCAATTCATGATACAATTCAAGATTCATGATTCGATTCATGATTCATGATTCAATTCATGATTCATGATTCATGATTCAATTCATGATTCATAATTCATGATTCATGATTCAATTCATGATTCATGATTCATAATTTATGATTCATTTCATGATTCATGATTCGATTCATGATTCAATTCATGATTCAATTCATGATTCATGATTCATGATTCGATTCATGATTCAATTCAAGATTCATGATTCGATTCATGATTCATGATTCGATTCATGATTCATTTCATGATTCATGATTCGATTCATGATTCAATTTATGATTTAATTCATGACTCAAGATTCATGATTCATGATTCATGATTCGATTCATGATTCATGAATCGATTCATGATTCATGATTCATGATTCAATTCATGATTCATGATTCAATTCATAAATCATTAATCATGATTCATGATTTAATTCATGATTCATGATTCGATTCATGATTCAATTCATGATTCATGATTCTTGATTCATGATTCTATTCATGATTCATGATTCATGATTTGATTCATGATTCATGATTCAAGATTCAATTCATAATTCATGATTCATGATTCAATTCATGATTCATGATTCATGATTGATGATTCAATTCATGATTCATGATTTAATTCATTATTCGATTCCTGATTCATTTCATGATTCATGATTTGATTTATGATTCTTGATTCATGATTCAATTCATGATTCATGATTCAATTCATGATTCATGATTAATGATTCAATTCATGATTCAATTCATGATTCATAATTCATTTCATGATTCAATTCATGATTCATGATTCGATTCATGATTCATGATTCAATTCATGATTCAATTCATAATTCATGATTCGATTCATGATTCATGATTCAATTCATGATTCAAGATTCATGATTCAATTCATGATTCATGATTCATGATTCGATTCATGATTCATGATTCAATTCATGATTCATGATTCAAGATTCATGATTCAATTCATGATTCATGATTCATGATTCAATTCATGATTCATGATTCATGATTCGATTCATGATTCATGATTCAATTCATGATTCATGATTCAAGATTCATAATTCAATTCATGATTCATAATTCGATTCATGAATCTTGATTCATGATTCATGATTCGATTCATGATTCATGATTCAATTCATGATTCATGATTCAATTCACGATTTATGATTCGATTCATGATTCATGATTCAATTCATGAATCTTGATTCATGATTCATGATTGGATTCATGATTCATGATTCCATTCATGATTCATGATTCGATTCATGATTCTTGATTCATGATTCGATTCATGATTCATTATTCAAGATTCAATTCATAATTCATGATTCATGATTCGATTCATGATTCATGCTTCATGATTCATTATTCGATTCATGATTCATGATTCATGATTCAATTCAAGATTCATGATTCATGATTCAATTCATGATTCAATTCCTGATTCATGATTCATGATTTGATTCATGATTCATGTTTAATGATTCAATTCATGATACAATTCAAGATTCATGATTCGATTCATGATTCATGATTCAATTCATGATTCATAATTCATGATTCATGATTCAATTCATGATTCATAATTTATGATTCATGATTCAATTCATGATTCATGATTCATAATTTATGATTCATTTCATGATTCATGATTCGATTCATGATTCAATTCATGATTCAATTCATGATTCATGATTCATGATTCGATTCATGATTCATGATTCGATTCATGATTTATGATTTGATTCATGATTCATGATTCAATTCATGATTCATGATTCGATTCATGAATCTTGATTCATGATTCATGATTCAACTCATGATTCATGATTCGAATCATGATTCATGATTCAATTCATGATTCATGATTCATGATTCAATTCATGATTTATGATTCGATTCATGATTCATGATTCATGATTCAATTCATGATTCATGATTCATGATTCAATTCATGATTCAATTCATGATTTATGAATCGATTTATGATTCATGATTCATGATTTATGATTCAATTCATGATTCATGATTCATGATTCAATTCATGATTTATGAATCAATTTATGATTCATGATTCATGATTCATGATTTAATTCATGATTCAATTCATGATTCATAATTCATGATTCATGATTCAATTCATGATTCATAATTCATGATTCATGATTCAATTCATGATTCATGATTCATAATTTATGATTCATTTCATGATTCATGATTCGATTCATGATTCAATTCATGATTCAATTCATGATTCATGATTCAGGATTCGATTCATGATTCGATTCATGATTTATGATTTGATTCATGATTCATGATTCAATTCATGATTCATGATTCGAATTATGATTCATGATTCAATTCATGATTCATGATTCATGATTCAATTCATGATTTATGATTCGATTCATGATTCATGATTCATGATTCAATTCATGATTCATGATTCATGATTCAATTCATGATTCAATTCATGATTTATGAATCAATTTATGATTCATGATTCATGATTCATGATTTAATTCATGATTCAATTCATGATTCAATTCATGATTCGTGAATCAATTTATGATTCATGATTCATGATTCAAATCATGATTCATGATTCATGATTCATGATTCATGATTCGATTCATGATTCATGATTCAATTCATGATTCATGATTCATGATTCAATTCATGATTCATGATTTATGATTCATGATTCAATAAATGATTCATGATTCAATTCATGATTCGATTCCTTATTCAATTCATGATTCATGATTCGATTTATGATTCATGATTCATAAATTCAATTCATGATTCATGATTCATGATTCAATTCAAGATTCATGATTCATGATTCAAATTATGATTCAATTCAAGATTCATGATTCGATTCATGATTCATGATTCGATTCATGATTCATGATTCATGATTGAATTCATGATTCATGATTCATGATTCAATTCATGATTCATGATTCGAATCATGATTCTTGATTCATGATTCATGATTCGATTCATGATTCATGATTCAAGATTCAATTCATAATTCATGATTCATGATTCAATTCATGATTCATGCTTCATGATTGATGATTCAATTCATGATTCATGATTCAATTCATGATTCATGATTCAATTCATGATTCATGATTCAATTCATGATTCGATTCCTGATTCATTTCATGAATCATGATTCGATTTATGATTCTTGATTCATGATTAAATTCATAATTCATGATTCGATTCATGATTCATGATTAGTGATTAAATTCATGATTCAATACATGATTCAATTCATGATTCATGATTCAATTCATGATTTAATTCATGATTCATGATTCGATTCATGATTCATGATTCAATTCATGATTCATGTTTTATGATTCAATTCATGATTCATGATTCAATTCATGATTCATGATTTAAGATTCATGATTCAATTCATGATTCATGATTCGATTCATGATTCATGATTCAATTCATAATTCATGTTTCATGATTCAATTCATGATTCATGATTCGATTCATTATTCATGATTCAATTCATGATTCATGATTCAAGATTCATGATTCAATTCATGATTCATGATTCGATTCATGAATCTTGATTCATGATTCATGATTCGATTCATGATTCATGATTCATGATTTAATTCATGATTCATGATTCAATTCATGATTCAATTCATGATTCATGATTCGATTCATGATTCATGATTCAATTCATGTTTCATGATTCAATTCATGATTCATGATTCATGATTCGATTCATGAATCATGATTCAATTCATGATTCATGATTCAAGATTCATGATTCAATTCATGATTCATGATTCATGATTCAATTCATGATTCATGATTCATGATTCGATTCATGATTCATGATTCAATTCATGATTCATGATTCAAGATTCATAATTCAATTCATGATTCATGATTCGATTCATGAATCTTGATTCATGATTCATGATTCGATTCATGATTCATGATTCAATTCATGATTCATGATTCAATTCATGATTCAAGATTCAATTCATGATTCATGATTCATGATTCAATTCATGATTTATGATTCGATTCATGATTCAATTCATGATTCATGACTCAAGATTCATAATTCAATTCATGATTCATGATTCGATTCATAAATCTTGATTCATGATTCATGGTTCGATTCATGATTCATGATTCAATTCATGATTCATGATTCATGATTCAATTCATGATTTATGATTCGATTCATGATTCATGATTCATGATTCAATTCATGATTCATGATTCATGATTCAATTCATGATTCAATTCATGATTTATAAATCAATTTATGATTCATGATTCATGATTTATGATTCAATTCATGATTCATGATTCATGATTCATGATTCATGATTTAATTCTTGATTCAATTCATGATTCAATTCATGATTCGTGAATCAATTTATGATTCATGATTCATGATTCAAATCATGATTCATGATTCATGATTCATGATTCATGATTCGATTCATGATTCATGATTCAATTCATGATTCATGATTCATGATTCAATTCATGATTCATGATTTATGATTCATGATTCAATTCATGATTCGATTCCTGATTCAATTCATGATTCATGATTCGATTTATGATTCATGATTCATAAATTCAATTCATGATTCATGATTCATGATTCAATTCAAGATTCATGATTCGATTCATGATTCATGATTCGATTCATGATTCATGATTCATGATTCAATTCATGATTCATGAATCAAGATTCATGATTCAATTCATGATTCATGATTCGAATCATGATTCTTGATTCATGATTCATGATTCGATTCATGATTCATGATTCAAGATTCAATTCATAATTCATGATTCATGATTCAATTCATGATTAATGCTTCATGATTGATGATTCAATTCATGATTCATGATTCAATTCATGATTCATGATTCAATTCATGATTCATGATTCAATTCATGATTCATGATTCAATTCATGATTCGATTCCTGATTCATTTCATGATTCATGATTCGATTTATGATTCTTGATTCATGATTCAATTCATGATTCATGATTCGATTCATGATTCATGATTAGTGATTAAATTCATGATTCAATTCATGATTCAATTCATGATTCAATTCATGATTCATGATTCAATTCATGATTTAATTCATGATTCATGATTCGATTCATGATTCATGATTCAATTCATGATTCATGTTTCATGATTCAATTCATGATTCATGATTCAATTCATGATTCATGATTCAATTCATGATTCATGATTCAAGATTCATGATTCAATTCATGATTCATGATTCGATTCATGATTCATGATTCAATTCATGATTCATGTTTCATGATTCAATTCATGATTCATGATTCGATTCATGATTCATGATTCAATTCATGATTCATGATTCAAGATTCATGATTCAATTCATGATTCATGATTCGATTCATGAATCTTGATTCATGATTCGATACATGATTCATGATTCATGATTCAATTCATGATTCATGATTCAATTCATGATTCATGATTCAATTCATGATTCATAATTCATGATTCAATTCATGATTTATGATTCGATTCATGATTCATGATTCATGATTCATGATTCATGATTCATGATTTATGATTCGATTCATGATTCATGATTCATGATTCATGATTCATGATCCATGATTCAATTCATGATTCAATTCATGATTCATGAATCAATTTATGATTCATGATTCATGATTCATGATTCAATTCATGATTCATGATTCATGATTCAATTCATGATTCATGATTCATGATTCAATTCATGATTCGATTCCTGATTCAATTCATGATTCATGATTCGATTTATGATTCATGATTCATAAATTCAATTCATGATTCATGATTCATGATTCAATTCATGATTCATGATTCAATTCATGATTACATTCATGATTCAATTCATGATTCATGATTCAAATTATGATTCAATTCATGATTCATGATTCAATTCATGATTACATTCATGATTCAATTCATGATTCATGATTCAAATTATGATTCAATTCATGATTTATGATTCAATTCATGATTCCTGATTCATGATTCATGATTCATGATTTAATTCATGATTCAATTCATGATTCATGAATCAATTTATTATTCATGATTCATGATTCAATTCATGATTCATTATTCATGATTCCTGATTCGATTCATGATTCATGATTCAATTCATGATTCATGATTCAATTCATGATTCATGATTCAAGATTCATGATTCAATTCATGATTTATGATTCGATTCATGATTCATAATTCATGATTCAATTCATGATTCATTATTCATGATTCAATTCATGATTCATGATTCAATTCATGATTCATGATTCATGATTCAATTCATGATTTATGATTCGATTCATGATTCATGATTCATGATTCAATTCATGATTCATGATTCATGATTCATGATTCATGATTTATTTTATGATTAATGATTCATGATTCATGATTTATTTTATGATTCAATTCATGATTCATGATTCATGATTTTATTCATGATTAATGATTCATGATTCAATTCATGATTCAAGTCATGATTCATGAATCAATTTATGATTCATGATTCATGATTCAATTCATGATTCATGATTCATGATTCATGATTCAATTCATGATTCATGATTCATGATTCATGATTTATTTCATGATTAATGATTCATGATTCAATTCATGATTCAATTCATGATTCATGAATCAATTTATGATTCATGATGCATGATTTATGATTCAATTCATGATTCATGATTCATGATTCATGATTTTATTCATGATTAATGATTCATGATTCAATTCATGATTCAAGTCATGATTCATGAATCAATTTATGATTCATGATTCATGATTCATTATTCAATTCATGATTCATGATTCAATTCATGATTCATGATTTATGATTCATGATTCAATTCATGATTCATGATTCAATTCATGATTCGATTCCTGATTCAATTCATGATTCATGATTCAATTCATGATTCATGATTTATGATTCATGATTCAATTCATGATTCAACTCCTGATTCAATTCATGATTCATGATTCGATTTATGATTCCTGATTCATAAATTCAATTCATGATTCATGATTCAATTCATGATTCATGATTCAATTCATGATTCATGATTCAATTCATGATTACATTCATGATTCAATTCATGATTCATGATTCAAATTATGATTCAATTCATGATTCATGATTCATGATTAATTCTTTAATTCATGATTCAATTCATGATTCATGATTCATGATTCATGATTCAAGATTCAATTCATGTTTCATGATTCATGATTCAATTCATGATTCATGATTCATGATTCATGATTTAATTCATGATTCATGATTCGATTCATGATTCATGATTCTTGATTCATGATTCATGATTCTATTCATGATTCATGATTCATGATTCGATTTATGATTCGATTCATGATTCGATTCATGATTCTTGATTTATGATTCGATTCATGATTCATGATTCAAGATTCAATTCATAATTCTTGATTCATGATTCTATTCATGATTCATGATTCATTATTCGATTCATGATTCGATTCATGATTCTTGATTCATGATTCAATTCATGATTCATGATTCAAGATTCAATTCATAATTCATGATTCATGATTCAATTCATGATTCATGATTCAATTCATTATTCGATTCCTGATTCATTTCATGATTCAGGATTTGATTTATGATTCTTGATTCATGATTCAATTCATGATTCATGATTCAATTCATGATTCATGATTAATGATTCAATTCATGATTCAATTCATGATTCATGATTAATGATTCAATTCATGATTCAATTCATGATTCATGATTCATTTCATGATTCAATTCATGATTCAATTCATGATTCATGATTCGATTCATGATTCATGATTCAATTCACGATTCATGATTCATGATTCAATTCATGATTCATGATTCATGATTCATGATTCGATTCATGATTCATGATTCAATTCATGATTCAAGATTCATGATTCAATTCATGATTCATGATTCATGATTCAATTCATGATTCATGATTCATGATTCGATTCATGATTCATGATTCAATTCATGATTCATGATTCAAGATTCATAATTCAATTCATGATTCATGATTCGATTCATGATTCATGATTCGATTTATGAATCTTGATTCATGATTCATGATTGGATTCATGATTCATGATTCAATTCATGATTCAATTCATGATTTATGAATCAATTTATGATTCATGAATTATGATTTATGATTCAATTCATGATTCATGATTCATGATTCATGATTCATGATTCATGATTCATGATTCATGATTCATGATTTAATTCATGATTCAATTCATGATTCAATTCATGATTTGTGAATCAATTTATGATTCATGATTCATGATTCAAATCATGATTCATGATTCATGATTCGATTCATGATTCATGATTCAATTCATGATTCATGATTTATGATTCATGATTCAATAAATTATTCATGATTCAATTCATGATTCGATTCTTGATTCAATTCATGATTCATGATTCGATTTATGATTCATGATTCATAAATTCAATTCATGATTCATGATTCATGATTCAATTCAAGATTCTTGATTCATGATTCAAATTATGATTCAATTCAAGATTCATGATTCGATTCATGATTCGATTCATGATTCATGATTCAATTCATGATTCATGATTCATGATTCATGAGTCAATTCATGATTCATGATTCGAATCATGATTCTTGATTCATGATTCGATTCCTGATTCATTTCATGATTCAGGATTTGATTTATGATTCTTGATTCATGATTCAATTCATGATTCATGATTCAATTCATGATTCATGATTAATGATTCAATTCATGATTCAATTCATGATTCATGATTAATGATTCAATTCATGATTCAATTCATGATTCATGATTCATTTCATGATTCAATTCATGATTCAATTCATGATTCATGATTCGATTCATGATTCATGATTCAATTCACGATTCATGATTCATGATTCAATTCATGATTCATGATTCATGATTCATGATTCGATTCATGATTCATGATTCAATTCATGATTCAAGATTCATGATTCAATTCATGATTCATGATTCATGATTCAATTCATGATTCATGATTCATGATTCGATTCATGATTCATGATTCAATTCATGATTCATGATTCAAGATTCATAATTCAATTCATGATTCATGATTCGATTCATGATTCATGATTTGATTTATGAATCTTGATTCATGATTCATGATTGGATTCATGATTCATGATTCAATTCATGATTCAATTCATGATTTATGAATCAATTTATGATTCATGAATTATGATTTATGATTCAATTCATGATTCATGATTCATGATTCATGATTCATGATTCATGATTCATGATTCATGATTTAATTCATGATTCAATTCATGATTCAATTCATGATTTGTGAATCAATTTATGATTCATGATTCATGATTCAAATCATGATTCATGATTCATGATTCGATTCATGATTCATGATTCAATTCATGATTCATGATTTATGATTCATGATTCAATAAATTATTCATGATTCAATTCATGATTCGATTCCTGATTCAATTCATGATTCATGATTCGATTTATGATTCATGATTCATAAATTCAATTCATGATTCATGATTCATGATTCAATTCAAGATTCTTGATTCATGATTCAAATTATGATTCAATTCAAGATTCATGATTCGATTCATGATTCGATTCATGATTCATGATTCAATTCATGATTCATGATTCATGATTCATGAGTCAATTCATGATTCATGATTCGAATCATGATTCTTGATTCATGATTCGATTCATGATTCATGATTCAAGATTCAATTCATAATTCATGATTCATGATTCAATTCATGATTCATGATTCGAATCATGATTCATGATTCAATTCATGATTCATGTTTCATGATTCAATTCATGATTCATGATTCGAATCATGATTCTTGATTCATGATTCGATTCATGATTCATGATTCAAGATTCAATTCATAATTCATGATTCATGATTCAATTCATGATTCATGATTCGATTCATGATTCATCATTCAATTCATGATTCATGATTCAAGATTCATGATTCAAGATTCATGATTCAAGATTCATGATTCAATTCATGATTCATGATTCGATTCATGAATCTTGATCCATGATTCATGATTCGATTCATGATTCATGATTCATGATTCAATTCATGATTCATTATTCATGATTCAATTCATGATTCATGATTCAATTTATGATTCATGATTCATGATTCAATTTATGATTTATGATTCGATTCATGATTCATGATTCATGATTCAATTCATGATTCATGATTCATGATTCATGATTTATTTTATGATTAATGAATTATGATTCATGATTCATGATTTATTTCATGATTAATGATTCATGATTCAATTCATGATTCAATTCGTGATTCATTAATCAATTTATGATTCATGATTCATGATTTATGATACAATTCTTGATTCATGATTCATGATTCATGATTTAATTCATGATTAATGATTCAATTCATGATTCAAGTCATGATTCATGAATCAATTTATGATTCATGATTCATGATTCATGATTCAATTCATGATTCATGATTCAATTCATGATTCATGATTTATGATTCATGATTCAATTCATGATTCATGATTCAATTCATGATTTGATTCCTGATTCAATTTATGATTCGATTTATGATTCATGATTCATAAATTCAATTCATGATTCATAAATTCAATTCATGCTTCATGATTCATGATTCAATTCATGATTCATGATTCATGTTTCAATTCATGATTACATTCATGATTCAATTCATGATTCATGATTTAAATTATGATTCAATTCATGATTCATGATTCATGATTAATGATTCAATTCATGATTCAATTCATGATTCATGATTCTATCCATGATTCATAATTCAATTCATGATTCATAATCCATGATTCATGATTCAATTCATGATTCATTATTCATGATTCAATTCATGATTCATGATTCGATTCATGATTCTTGATTCATGATTCATGATTCAATTCATGATTCATGATTCATGATTCAATTCATGATTCATGATTCATGATTCAATTCATGATTCATGATTCATGATTCAATTCATGATTCATGATTCATGATTCAATTCATGATTCATGATTCATGATTCAATTCATGATTCATGATTCATGATTTAATTCATGATTCATGATTTGATTCATGATTCAATTCATGATTCAATTCATGATTAATGATTCATGATTCAATTCATGATTCATGATTCATGAATCATGATTCATGATTCAATTCATGATTCATGATTCATGATTCATGATTCAATTCATGATTCAATTCATGATTCATGAATCAATTTATGTTTCATGATTCATGATTTATGATTCATGATTCATGATTTATGATTCATGATTCATGATTCGATTCATGATTCATGATTCATGATTCCATTCATGATTCATGATTCGATTCATGATTCTTGATTCATGATTCGATTCATGATTCATTATTCAAGATTCAATTCATAATTCATGATTCATGATTCGATTCATGATTCATGATTCATGCTTCATGATTCATTATTCGATTCATGATTCATGATTCATGATTCAATTCATGATTCAATTCATGATTCATGATTCATGATTTGATTCATGATTCATGATTCATGATTTGATTCATGATTAATGTTTAATGATTCAATTCATGATACAATTCAAGATTCATGATTCGATTCATGATTCATGATTCAATTCATGATTCATAATTCATGATTCATGATTCAATTCATGATTCATAATTCATGATTCATGATTCAATTCATGATTCATGATTCATAATTTATGATTCATTTCATGATTCATGATTCGATTCATGATTCAATTCATGATTCAATTCATGATTCATGATTCGATTCATGATTCATGATTCGATTCATGATTTATGATTTGATTCATGATTCATGATTCAATTCATGATTCATGATTCGATTCATGAATCTTGATTCATGATTCATGATTCAATTCATGATTCATGATTCGAATCATGATTCATGATTCAATTCATGATTCATGATTCATGATTCAATTCATGATTCATGATTCATGATTCAATTCATGATTTATGATTCGATTCATGATTCATGATTCAATTCATGATTCATGATTCAATTCATGATTCAATTCATGATTTATGAATCGATTTATGATTCATGATTCATGATTTATGATTCAATTCATGATTCATGATTCATGATTCAATTCATGATTCAATTCATGATTTATGAATCAATTTATGATTCATGATTCATGATTCATGATTTAATTCATGATTCAATTCATGATTCAATTCATGATTCGTGATTCAATTTATGATTCATGGTTCATGATTCAATTCATGATTCATGATTCATGATTCAATTCATGATTCATGATTTATGATTCATGATTCAATAAATGATTCATGATTCAATTCATGATTCGATTCCTGATTCAATTCATGATTCATGATTCGATTTATGATTCATGATTCATAAATTCAATTCATGATTCATGATTCATGATTCAATTCAAGATTCATGATTCATGATTCAAATTATGATTCAATTCATGATTCAAATTATGATTCAATTCAAGATTCATGATTCGATTCATAAATCATGATTCGATTCATGATTCATGATTCATGATTGAATTCATGATTCATGATTCATGATTCAATTCATGATTCATGATTCGAATCATGATTCTTGATTCACGATTCATGATTCGATTCATGATTCATGATTCAAGATTCAATTCATAATTCATGATTCATGATTCAATTCATGATTCATGCTTCATGATTGATGATTCAATTCATGATTCATGATTTAATTCATGATTCATGATTCAATTCATGATTCGATTCCTGATTCATTTCATGATTCATGATTCGATTTATGATTCTTGATTCATGATTAAATTCATATTTCATGATTCAATTCATGATTCAATACATGATTCAATTCATGATTCATGATTCAATTCATGATTTAATTCATGATTCATGATTCGATTCATGATTCATGATTCAATTCATGATTCATGTTTCATGATTCAATTCATGATTCATGATTCAATTCATGATTCATGATTCAAGATTCATGATTCAATTCATGATTCATGATTCGATTCATGATTCATGATTCAATTCATGATTCAATTCATGATTCATGTTTCATGATTCAATTCATGATTCATGATTCGATTCATTATTCATGATTCAATTCATGATTCATGATTCAAGATTCATGATTCAATTCATGATTCATGATTCGATTCATGAATCTTGATTCATGATTCATGATTCGATTCATGATTCATGATTCATGATTTAATTCATGATTCATGATTCAATTCATGATTCAATTCATGATTCATGATTCGATTCATGATTCATGATTCAATTCATGATTCATGATTCAATTCATGATTCATGATTCATGATTCGATTCATGAATCATGATTCAATTCATGATTCATGATTCAAGATTCATGATTCAATTCATGATTCATGATTCATGATTCAATTCATGATTCATGATTCATGATTCGATTCATGATTCATGATTCAATTCATGATTCATGATTCAAGATTCATAATTCAATTCATGATTCATAATTCGATTCATGAAACTTGATTCATGATTCATGATTCGATTCATGATTCATGATTCGATTCATGATTCATGATTCAATTCATGATTCATGATTCAATTCATGATTCAAGATTCAATTCATGATTCATAATTTATGATTCATTTCATGATTCATGATTCGATTCATGATTCAATTCATGATTCAATTCATGATTCATGATTCATGATTCGATTCATGATTCATGATTCGATTCATGATTTATGATTTGATTCATGATTCATGATTCAATTCATGATTCATGATTCGATTCATGAATCTTGATTCATGATTCATGATTCAATTCATGATTCATGATTCGAATCATGATTCATGATTCAATTCATGATTCATGATTCATGATTCAATTCATGATTTATGATTCGATTCATGATTCATGATTCAATTCATGATTCATGATTCAATTCATGATTCAATTCATGATTTATGAATCGATTTATGATTCATGATTTATGATTTATGATTCAATTCATGATTCATGATTCATGATTCAATTCATGATTCAATTCATGATTTATGAATCAATTTATGATTCATGATTCATGATTCATGATTTAATTCATGATTTAATTCATGATTCAATTCATGATTCGTGAATCAATTTATGATTCATGATTCATGATTCAAATCATGATTCATGATTCATGATTCATGATTCATGATTCAATTCATGATTCATGATTCATGATTCAATTCATGATTCATGATTTATGATTCATGATTCAATAAATGATTCATGATTCAATTCATGATTCGATTCCTGATTCAATTAATGATTCATGATTCGATTTATGATTCATGATTCATAAATTCAATTCATGATTCATGATTCATGATTCAATTCAAGATTCATGATTCATGATTCAAATTATGATTCAATTCATGATTCAAATTATGATTCAATTCAAGATTCATGATTCAATTCATAAATCATGATTCGATTCATGATTCATGATTCATGATTGAATTCATGATTCATGATTCATGATTCAATTCATGATTCATGATTCAAGATTCAATTCATAATTCATGATTCATGATTCGATTCATGATTCATGATTCAAGATTCAATTCATAATTCATGATTCATGATTCAATTCATGATTCATGATTCAATTCATGATTCATGATTCAATTCAAGATTCGATTCCTGATTCATTTCATGATTCATGATTCGATTTATGATTCTTGATTCATGATTAAATTCAAAATTCATGATTCGATTCATGATTCATGATTAGTGATTAAAATCATGATTCAATTCATGATTCAATACATGATTCAATTCATGATTCATGATTCAAGATTCATGATTCAATTCATGATTCATGATTCATGATTCAATTCATGATTCATGATTCATGATTCGATTCATGATTCAATTCATGATTCAAGATTCATAATTCAATTCATGATTCATGATTCGATTCATGAAACTTGATTCATGATTCATGATTCGATTCATGATGCATGATTCAATTCATGATTCATGATTCAATTCATGATTCAAGATTCAATTCATGATTCATGATTCATGATTCAATTCATGATTTATGATTCGATTCATGATTCAATTCATGATTCATGATTCAAGATTCATAATTCAATTCATGATTCATGATTCGATTCATGAATCTTGATTCATGATTCATGGTTCGATTCATGATTCATGATTCAATTCATGATTCATGATTCATGATTCAATTCATGATTCAATTCATAATTCATGATTCATGATTCAATTCATGATTCATACTTCATGATTCATGATTCAATTCATGATTCATGATTCATAATTTATGATTCATTTCATGATTCATGATTCGATTCATGATTCAATTCATGATTCAATTCATGATTCATGATTCATGATTCGATTCATGATTCATGATTCGATTCATGATTTATGATTTGATTCATGATTCATGATTCATGATTCATGATTCGATTCATGATTCATGATTCAATTCATGATTCAAGATTCATGATTCAATTCATGATTCATGATTCATGATTCGATTCATGATTCATGATTCAATTCATGATTCATGATTCAAGATTCATGATTCAATTCATGATTCATGATTCATGATTCAATTCATGATTCATGATTCATGATTCGATTCATGATTCATGATTCAATTCATGATTCATGATTCAAGATTCATAATTCAATTCATGATTCATGATTCGATTCATGAATCTTGATTCATGATTCATGATTCGATTCATGATTCATGATTCAATTCATGATTCATGATTCAATTCACGATTTATGATTCGATTCATGATTCATGATTCGATTCATGAATCTTGATTCATGATTCATGATTGGATTCATGATTCATGATTCCATTCATGATTCATGATTCGATTCATGATTCTTGATTCATGATTCGATTCATGATTCATTATTCAAGATTCAATTCATAATTCATGATTCATGATTCGATTCATGATTCATGATTCATGCTTCATGATTCATTATTCGATTCATGATTCATGATTCATGATTCAATTCAAGATTCATGATTCATGATTCAATTCATGATTCAATTCATGATTCATGATTCATGATTTGATTCATGATTCATGTTTAATGATTCAATTCATGATACAATTCAAGATTCATGATTCGATTCATGATTCATGATTCAATTCATGATTCATAATTCATGATTCATGATTCAATTCATGATTCATAATTCATGATTCATGATTCAATTCATGATTCATGATTCATAATTTATGATTCATTTCATGATTCATGATTCGATTCATGATTCAATTCATGATTCAATTCATGATTCATGATTCATGATTCGATTCATGATTCATGATTCGATTCATGATTTATGATTTGATTCATGATTCATGATTCAATTCATGATTCATGATTCGATTCATGAATCTTGATTCATGATTCATGATTCAATTCATGATTCATGATTCGAATCATGATTCATGATTCAATTCATGATTCATGATTCATGATTCAATTCATGATTTAAGATTCGATTCATGATTCATGATTCATGATTCAATTCATGATTCATGATTCATGATTCAATTCATGATTCAATTCATGATTTATGAATCGATTTATGATTCATGATTCATGATTTATGATTCAATTCATGATTCATGATTCATGATTCAATTCATGATTTATGAATCAATTTATGATTCATGATTCATGATTCATGATTTAATTCATGATTCAATTCATGATTCATAATTCATGATTCATGATTCAATTCATGATTCATAATTCATGATTCATGATTCAATTCATGATTCATGATTCATAATTTATGATTCATTTCTTGATTCATGATTCGATTCATGATTCAATTCATGATTCAATTCATGATTCATGATTCATGATTCGATTCATGATTCATGATTCGATTCATGATTTATGATTTGATTCATGATTCATGATTCAATTCATGATTCATGATTCCATTCATGAATCTTGATTCATGATTCATGATTCAATTCATGATTCATGATTCATGATTCAATTCATGATTTATGATTCGATTCATGATTCATGATTCATGATTCAATTCATGATTCATGATTCATGATTCAATTCATGATTCAATTCATGATTTATGAATCGATTTATGATTCATGATTCATGATTTATGATTCAATTCATGATTCATGATTCATGATTCAATTCATGATTTATGAATCAATTTATGATTCATGATTCATGATTCATGATTTAATTCATGATTCAATTCATGATTCAATTCATGATTCGTGAATCAATTTATGATTCATGATTCATGATTCAAATCATGATTCATGATTCATGATTCATGATTCATGATTCGATTCATGATTCATGATTCAATTCATGATTCATGATTCATGATTCAATTCATGATTCATGATTTATGATTCATGATTCAATAAATGATTCATGATTCAATTCATGATTCGATTCCTTATTCAATTCATGATTCATGATTCGATTTATGATTCATGATTCATAAATTCAATTCATGATTCATGATTCATGATTCAATTCAAGATTCATGATTCATGATTCAAATTATGATTCAATTCAAGATTCATGATTCGATTCATGATTCATGATTCGATTCATGATTCATGATTCATGATTGAATTCATGATTCATGATTCATGATTCAATTCATGATTCATGATTCGAATCATGATTCTTGATTCATGATTCATGATTCGATTCATGATTCATGATTCAAGATTCAATTCATAATTCATGATTCATGATTCAATTCATGATTCATGCTTCATGATTGATGATTCAATTCATGATTCATGATTCAATTCATGATTCATGATTCAATTCATGATTCATGATTCAATTCATGATTCGATTCCTGATTCATTTCATGAATCATGATTCGATTTATGATTCTTGATTCATGATTAAATTCATAATTCATGATTCGATTCATGATTCATGATTAGTGATTAAATTCATGATTCAATACATGATTCAATTCATGATTCATGATTCAATTCATGATTTAATTCATGATTCATGATTCGATTCATGATTCATGATTCAATTCATGATTCATGTTTTATGATTCAATTCATGATTCATGATTCAATTCATGATTCATGATTTAAGATTCATGATTCAATTCATGATTCATGATTCGATTCATGATTCATGATTCAATTCATAATTCATGTTTCATGATTCAATTCATGATTCATGATTCGATTCATTATTCATGATTCAATTCATGATTCATGATTCAAGATTCATGATTCAATTCATGATTCATGATTCGATTCATGAATCTTGATTCATGATTCATGATTCGATTCATGATTCATGATTCATGATTTAATTCATGATTCATGATTCAATTCATGATTCAATTCATGATTCATGATTCGATTCATGATTCATGATTCAATTCATGTTTCATGATTCAATTCATGATTCATGATTCATGATTCGATTCATGAATCATGATTCAATTCATGATTCATGATTCAAGATTCATGATTCAATTCATGATTCATGATTCATGATTCAATTCATGATTCATGATTCATGATTCGATTCATGATTCATGATTCAATTCATGATTCATGATTCAAGATTCATAATTCAATTCATGATTCATGATTCGATTCATGAATCTTGATTCATGATTCATGATTCGATTCATGATTCATGATTCAATTCATGATTCATGATTCAATTCATGATTCATGATTCAATTCATGATTCAAGATTCAATTCATGATTCATGATTCATGATTCAATTCATGATTTATGATTCGATTCATGATTCAATTCATGATTCATGACTCAAGATTCATAATTCAATTCATGATTCATGATTCGATTCATAAATCTTGATTCATGATTCATGGTTCGATTCATGATTCATGATTCAATTCATGATTCATGATTCATGATTCAATTCATGATTTATGATTCGATTCATGATTCATGATTCATGATTCAATTCATGATTCATGATTCATGATTCAATTCATGATTCAATTCATGATTTATAAATCAATTTATGATTCATGATTCATGATTTATGATTCAATTCATGATTCATGATTCATGATTCATGATTCATGATTTAATTCTTGATTCAATTCATGATTCAATTCATGATTTGTGAATCAATTTATGATTCATGATTCATGATTCAAATCATGATTCATGATTCATGATTCATGATTCATGATTCGATTCATGATTCATGATTCAATTCATGATTCATGATTCATGATTCAATTCATGATTCATGATTTATGATTCATGATTCAATAAATGATTCATGATTCAATTCATGATTCGATTCCTGATTCAATTCATGATTCATGATTCGATTTATGATTCATGATTCATAAATTCAATTCATGATTCATGATTCATGATTCAATTCAAGATTCATGATTCATGATTCAAATTATGATTCAATTCATGATTCAAATTATGATTCAATTCAAGATTCATGATTCGATTCATAAATCATGATTCGATTCATGATTCATGATTCATGATTCATGATTCAATTCATGATTCATGATTCGAATCATGATTCTTGACTCATGATTCATGATTCGATTCATGATTCATGATTCAAGATTCAATTCATAATTCATGATTCATGATTCAATTCATGATTCATGCTTCATGATTGATGATTCAATTCATGATTCATGATTCAATTCATGATTCATGATTCAATTTATGATTCTTGATTCATGATTCAATTCATGATTCATGCTTCATGATTGATGATTCAATTCATGATTCATGATTCAATTCATGATTACATTCATGATTCAATTCATGATTCATGATTCATGATTCAATTCATGATTCATGATTCAATTCATGATTCATGATTCAATTCATGATTACATTCATGATTCAATTCATGATTCATGATTCAAATTATGATTCAATTCATGATTCATGATTCATGATTAATGATTTAATTCATGATTCAATTCATGATTCATGATTCATGATTCATGATTCAAGATTCAATTCATGTTTCATGATTCATGATTCAATTCATGATTCATGATTCTTGATTCATGATTCATGATTCTATTCATGATTCATGATTCATGATTCGATTCATGATTCGATTCATGATTCGATTCATGATTCATGATTCATGATTCGATTCATGATTCATGATTCAATTCATGATTCATGATTCATGATTCAATTCATGATTCATGATTTATGATTCATGATTCAATAAATGATTCATGATTCAATTCATGATTCGATTCCTGATTCAATTCATGATTCATGATTCGATTTATGATTCATGATTCATAAATTCAATTCATGATTCATGATTCATGATTCAATTCAAGATTCATGATTCGATTCATGATTCATGATTCCATTCATGATTCATGATTCATGATTCAATTCATGATTCATGAATCAAGATTCATGATTCAATTCATGATTCATGATTCGAATCATGATTCTTGATTCATGATTCATGATTCGATTCATGATTCATGATTCAAGATTCAATTCATAATTCATGATTCATGATTCAATTCATGATTAATGCTTCATGATTGATGATTCAATTCATGATTCATGATTCAATTCATGATTCATGATTCAATTCATGATTCATGATTCAATTCATGATTCATGATTCAATTCATGATTCATGATTCAATTCATGATTCGATTCCTGATTCATTTCATGATTCATGATTCGATTTATGATTCTTGATTCATGATTCAATTCATGATTCATGATTCGATTCATGATTCATGATTAGTGATTAAATTCATGATTCAATTCATGATTCAATTCATGATTCAATTCATGATTCATGATTCAATTCATGATTTAATTCATGATTCATGATTCGATTCATGATTCATGATTCAATTCATGATTCATGTTTCATGATTTAATTCATGATTCATGATTCAATTCATGATTCATGATTCAATTCATGATTCATGATTCAATTCATGATTCATGATTCAAGATTCATGATTCAATTCATGATTCATGATTCGATTCATGATTCATGATTCAATTCATGATTCATGTTTCATGATTCAATTCATGATTCATGATTCGATTCATGATTCATGATTCAATTCATGATTCATGATTCAAGATTCATGATTCAATTCATGATTCATAATTCGATTCATGAATCTTGATTCATGATTCGATACATGATTCATGATTCATGATTCAATTCATGATTCATGATTCAATTCATGATTCATGATTCAATTCATGATTCATAATTCATGATTCAATTCATGATTTATGATTCGATTCATGATTCATGATTCATGATTCATGATTCATGATTCATGATTTATGATTCGATTCATGATTCATGATTCATGATTCATGATTCATGATTCATGATCCATGATTCAATTCATGATTCAATTCATGATTCAATTCATGATTCATGAATCAATTTATGATTCATGATTCATGATTCATGATTCATGATTCAATTCATGATTCATGATTCATGATTCAATTCATGATTCATGATTCATGATTCAATTCATGATTCGATTCCTGATTCAATTCATGATTCATGATTCGATTTATGATTCATGATTCATAAATTCAATTCATGATTCATGATTCATGATTCAATTCATGATTCATGATTCAATTCATGATTACATTCATGATTCAATTCATGATTCATGATTCAAATTATGATTCAATTCATGATTCATGATTCAATTCATGATTACATTCATGATTCAATTCATGATTCATGATTCAAATTATGATTCAATTCATGATTTATGATTCAATTCATGATTCCTGATTCATGATTCATGATTCATGATTTAATTCATGATTAATGATTCATGATTCAATTCATGATTCAATTCATGATTCATGAATCAATTTATGATTCATGATTCATGATTCAATTCATGATTCATTATTCATGATTCCTGATTCGATTCATGATTCATGATTCAATTCATGATTCATGATTCAATTCATGATTCATGATTTATGATTCATGATTCAATTCATGATTCATGATTCAAGATTCATGATTCAATTCATGATTCATGATTAGATTCATGAATCTTGATTCATGATTTATGATTCGATTCATGATTCATAATTCATGATTCAATTCATGATTCATTATTCATGATTCAATTCATGATTCATGATTCAATTCATGATTCATGATTCATGATTCAATTCATGATTTATGATTCGATTCATGATTCATGATTCATGATTCAATTCATGATTCATGATTCATGATTCATGATTCATGATTTATTTTATGATTAATGATTAATGATTCATGATTTATTTTATGATTCAATTCATGATTCATGATTCATGATTCATGATTCATGATTTTATTCATGATTAATGATTCATGATTCAATTCATGATTCAAGTCATGATTCATGAATCAATTTATGATTCATGATTCATGATTCAATTCATGATTCATGATTCATGATTCATGATTCAATTCATGATTCATGATTCATGATTTATTTCATGATTAATGATTCATGATTCAATTCATGATTCAATTCATGATTCATGAATCAATTTATGATTCATGATTCATGATTTATGATTCAATTCATGATTCATGATTCATGATTCATGATTTTATTCATGATTAATGATTCATGATTCAATTCATGATTCAAGTCATGATTCATGAATCAATTTATGATTCATGATTCATGATTCATTATTCAATTCATGATTCATGATTCAATTCATGATTCATGATTTATGATTCATGATTCAATTCATGATTCATGATTCAATTCATGATTCGATTCCTGATTCAATTCATGATTCATGATTCAATTCATGATTCATGATTTATGATTCATGATTCAATTCATGATTCAATTCCTGATTCAATTCATGATTCATGATTCAATTCATGATTACATTCATGATTCAATTCATGATTCAATTCATGATTCATGATTCATGATTCAATTCATGATTCATGATTCAATTCATGATTCATGATTCAATTCATGATTACATTCATGATTCAATTCATGATTCATGATTCAAATTATGATTCAATTCATGATTCATGATTCATGATTAATGATTTAATTCATGATTCAATTCATGATTCATGATTCATGATTCATGATTCAAGATTCAATTCATGTTTCATGATTCATGATTCAATTCATGATTCATGATTCTTGATTCATGATTCATGATTCTATTCATGATTCATGATTCATGATTCGATTCATGATTCGATTCATGATTCGATTCATGATTCTTGATTTATGATTCGATTCATGATTCATGATTCAAGATTCAATTCATAATTCTTGATTCATGATTCTATTCATGATTCATGATTCATGATTCGATTCATGATTCGATTCATGATTCTTGATTCATGATTCAATTCATGATTCATGATTCAAGATTCAATTCATAATTCATGATTCATGATTCAATTCATGATTCATGATTCAATTCATTATTCGATTCCTGATTCATTTCATGATTCAGGATTTGATTTATGATTCTTGATTCATGATTCAATTCATGATTCATGATTCAATTCATGATTCATGATTAATGATTCAATTCATGATTCATGATTAATGATTCAATTCATGATTCAATTCATGATTCATGATTCATTTCATGATTCAATTCATGATTCATGATTCGATTCATGATTCATGATTCAATTCATGATTCAATTCATGATTCAATTCATGATTCATGATTCGATTCATGATTCATGATTCAATTCATGATTCATGATTCATGATTCAATTCATGATTCATGATTCATGATTCATGATTCGATTCATGATTCATGATTCAATTCATGATTCAAGATTCATGATTCAATTCATGATTCATGATTCATGATTCAATTCATGATTCATGATTCATGATTCGATTCATGATTCATGATTCAATTCATGATTCATGATTCAAGATTCATAATTCAATTCATGATTCATGATTCGATTCATGATTCATGATTCGATTTATGAATCTTGATTCATGATTCATGATTGGATTCATGATTCATGATTCAATTCATGATTCAATTCATGATTTTTGAATCAATTTATGATTCATGAATTATGATTTATGATTCAATTCATGATTCATGATTCATGATTCATGATTCATGATTCATGATTCATGATTCATGATTTAATTCATGATTCAATTCATGATTCAATTCATGATTTGTGAATCAATTTATGATTCATGATTCATGATTCAAATCATGATTCATGATTCATGATTCGATTCATGATTCATGATTCAATTCATGATTCATGATTTCTGATTCATGATTCAATAAATTATTCATGATTCAATTCATGATTCGATTCCTGATTCAATTCATGATTCATGATTCGATTTATGATTCATGATTCATAAATTCAATTCATGATTCATGATTCATGATTCAATTA